>NC_136515.1:1888942-2031442 GCF_053919585.1 Euprymna scolopes | reverse complement strand
TACAGAAATTTTTCCTGTTATCAACCTGCCTCATTTTTTAATAGTGTTGTTTTGCAAGCCTCATTTTTTAATAGTGTTGTTTTGCAAGCCTCATTTTTTAATAGTGTTGTTTTGCAAGCCACATTTTTTAATAGTGTTGTTTTGCAAGCCACATTTTTTAATAGTGTTGTTTTGCAAGCCTCATTTTTTAATAGTGTTGTTTTGCAAGCCTCATTTTTTAATAGTGTTGTTTTGCAAGCCACATTTTTTAATAGTGTTGTTTTGCCACATAACCCCTGTAAATTATGCCTCCTTAAAGTTTTCTTACTTGTAGAAAGAGATGGGTTTTTTTTTACATAGGCATCACCACATTATCAAGGCCAAGACGCCACTCAAGGATAAGGGTTAAAGAGTGTACAGTAGAAATTGGACAATATAGTAATCATTAGTAATGAAAATTTGGTAAATTTGATAACTTATATGGAACGGCTCATCAAGAACTTATTTACGTTAGACTTGAACACAACCATATTGTAGTCAGCCGGAAAGCAGGAAAACGGAAGACAATTTCACAGGCGTGCAGTTCTAAGAAAGAAGCTTTGTTCATGGAATCTACGTTTAGGTTTAGGCACAGATAAAGAGTGGGGGGAATTATTGATAGTGTTTACAGCTAGACGAGTGTTTCTTGTGAAAGTTTGGCGAGGGGGGGACCATAGATTGAAGCTCAGTCGAACACTTTCCATGAAAATAACGATACATCAGAGACAAACTCGCAACATCTCTTCTGTGAGATAGAGGTTGAAAGGAAGAGAAAAGGACATCTCCTACGAGGCTACGAAGTCTATTTTGAACTCTATCAAGGCAGGCCAAGTCCTTTCTAGCAGCTCCTGCCCAGATGTGGCAACAGTATTCCATCCTTGGACGTACCTGCCTCTTATATAGATAGAGAATAGCATTAGCAGATGTATTTACAGACAGATTTGTATTTGCAAGGAGCCTCTTGCCCCTCTTCCCCCTTCCTTGAATTTAAGCAAAGTCTCCTCTCATCTTTCTCAGCTTTCGGTCCTGGATATGACCTTAAACTATATCCAGTGGTGAGGCTCCAGCTTGCGGGCTTTGGGGAGTGTGGAGCCACCCTTTTAATGGTTAAATAGAAACAGACTTGAAAACAACAAATATATTCTATTAAAAAATTTTTCTTCAAAATCTGTAGTAGGAGGATTTGCAGATAAAGGATCTGAAAGTTTTTTTTAGATCCAGCTTGCGTGGTAACATCCATATTATGCGTTCTTACCAAATGGATACCAAACGGATGTAAAGAACGCATAACATGGATTTTACCAAGCAAGCTGGACCTAAAAAAACTTTCATATCCTTTTTCTGCAAATCCTCCTGCTACAGGACTTCTGATAAATGTATTATTTTGACTTTGACTTTCCATATCTCATTGACTTTAACAAATAGGGTGCATTCCTTTATAAGTATTTGCTAATATTTTCTCTCCTCTGATGAGATGGTAGACATCGAAACCCTATAGGTTAAGGAGATTAACTTTCTAAAGCATTCTTTGTCTTGCTTAGAATAATAAAAATTCTTTGATATGAAATTCATTTCAATGAGAGTTTTTTGAAATTCATTGAATTACAATTTAATTTATTTGCTCTATCTTGCATATCGAGCAATTCTTGTTTAGATGGGATAACTTATAGAATATTACTGCCAGTAATATTTGTAAACTTTACAATCCCACGTTTCCATAACAACTGATTCTGAAGTGTATATATATATATATATATATATATATATATGTATATATATATATGTATATATATGTATATATATATATGTATATATATATATATATATATGTATATATATATATGTATATATATATATGTATATATATATATGTATATATATATATGTATATATATATATGTATATATATGTATATATATATGTATATATATATATATGTATATATATATATGTATATATAATCACGTTTCTGCTTCACCGAAAGAAGCCAACATAGCAAACAAATAATTCATGACAACTTTGGCTTCTTTCCATTACATCACTTTACGTTGTTTCGTCGGATACGTTTATCTATAAAGTAGATCGCTTTGGATTTCGTTTATATTCGGAAGGATAGAAATGTTACCGGCTCATAAATTAGTGATTTGCGTGAAAGGGCAAACCTAGAATATCAGTTGATATTTATTTATTTGTTTGTTACTCCTGAGAAACGGCGGTTCTATGCAAATGGAACATACACGCTTTTATGCTCAGATCAATTCAAGTTAGATATTTGTCCGTCTTTTTTACTACCATATTTTTTTATCAGCACATAATCTATATGATTATAAAACTCAAATGACCTTGTAATGAGTCTTGTAACCCAACATCCGGTATACGTCTTCCGGTTGCGCATGCGTACATAAACAAATAATCAACCCAACAATAAAATGTTTTTTTTTTGTGTGTGTTTAAATTATCCAAATAAACAACTGATAATACTTACTGCATTCTTTTTACATCGTTAATTTCCGTATTACATTTAAGTTATTTCAACGCAATTTTCTTACAAATAAATCTACTTTAATCCGTTAACAACCATAAGAGCATTTTACAACGGCGATTTACCCAACGCCTTCATTTTTTTTCTTAATTTATTCTCCATTTTCTAACACACCTTTCTTAAAAAAAATATTCATACATTTTCTTCTACACTACCAACATAAATAAATAACCCCGAAAATATGTTTTTTTGATTTGCATTACAAATAAATAATCAACGAGACAATAAAACATATTGTTTTACTGTGTACGTTTTCAGCATTCCAATTGTTTGTTTTTCACGTTTAAATTAAAAGATATATCAAAATTTGAATTTAACTTTAATTATTATGGTATCTGTTCAATGCACATTTATCTATAAGTATGGAAAACCACTTATAATTCAATGGCTGTAAGTTTGTTTGTTTTTTTTTTCAAAAATAAACAATTATAAACAGAACGACTCATAGAAATCTATCTATATTCTTTTTTCATTTTAATATACTTTTATAGAAATGTTTCTGTTATCTCACAAAAAACTATTTTCTTTACGTCACAAGTGTCACGCTTATACATTAATTCCATAGCTAATATAATATACTGACCCAACGGGTTACGGGTAGTCTAGTATATAAATATATCTACTTATATATAAACTGGCAGAGGGAGGGCGTCTGGCGTTGTTGGTCTTAAAATACGATTAATTAAAAATTTAAAAACAAAACGAGAAGCAAAAACAGAAGCAAAATTATGTAAGCCAAAAAAAAAAAAAAAATGCCACGTGGTGAATGTGAAGTTACAGAACTTAAGTTCATAAGCGATCACCAACACGTTATCAATAGAATCATGACGACACAGATGTTATGACATTAACAATTTAGCTTTTTAAAATGAAATGAATCAACTGTACGCGCATGCGCAATCAACAAACAGCATCGAAACCAAGGTTTTCACCTGATCACCTCCCCTTCAAACAAAACATTTCTGTATGAAATAATTGACAGTTTTTTTCTAATTTTCTATGTTATGTGTCCGAGAGATTGATCTTTCTAATGATACCAGATTCATACTTGTTGGATGAGGATAACAAATGTTTTTAGCAGACATACAAACACACAAACACCCAGAGACGGCTGAGATTTATATTATAGACTAGCGGGGGATACCCGGCGATGCCCGGGTGTTTTGGGGTAAATCAAAACTCCGGGAGGGGGGGGGTTAAATAATAAAAAAAAATGTTTTGGTAGGTGAGTATGAGGATCGAACCCGTACCCTTGAGTTGGAAATTAATGTGTGAAAAAAAAACAAAAAACGTGCAAGGTTAACCATTGGGCCACCGCGACATACAACATAGAAAGGCTTGAATTTATTTATTTAACTATAAAAACAGGCGTGCGCAATAAAAGTTAACTCTGCTGCTTCCATTTGATCTAATTAAGAAGGTCAAATAGAAGTCACACAGCGTTTGGATTTGTTTACCAAAATTTGACTGTTTTTTCCCCCATAAGATGTTGCCTTTTATATATATATAGAAGACATTTTGGACGAATTATAGAATAAGGACCCCGGAAGCTGAGAAACTCAAATGAAACACTTTTCAATCGACACAAGTTGACTGCCAACGCACGTGGGATTATTTTTATTTTGAATTATTTTATCAAGTAAAAATTCCACGCAAAGGTAAATGAAAAACCTTCACATTTGCTAGAATGTTTTTTAAAATCAAGTAAAAAATGGAATTTTTGCTTACATACTATTCATATCAGGTTGAAATGGGTTTAACTTTTAAAAAAATTGTTAACGATTGTTTTGATAATAAAAAAAAGAAAAGTCCCGCACCCTACATAAAAAATATATTTCCCTCCAGTTTTCTTAAAATATTGCCTATATAATGTGTACGTTTTGTTAACAAATAACACGTACGTTAGCAGTCAACCACTAACCAGTCTCGATTGGAAAGTGTCCTTTTTTTTCTTTACTCATGTTCATCCCTTACGGTCACTTGGACGAAGGGGCTAATATTTGGGGTCATGTCTAGGAAAGATTAACAAGATATTTGTTTAAACTTCCGCATATCAGTACAGCCAGGGAAGCAGGCAGCAGGAAGGGAATTCCAAAGTTTAGCTGTCCGAGGGAAGAAACTATTTGAATAGAAAGCTTTCTAGCATGTAAGGACATCAACAGTGAAGGGGTGAGATTTTGTTGTTAAGCGGGTTTGTCGGGGATAGGTATGTTGAGGGGATACAAGTGAAACGAGTTCATCAGAACATTCTATTAAAATATTTGTAAAACAGGCACAGTGATGCAACATTGTGATGATGGGACAGGGGCTGGAGCTTAGTGGATAAAGTGGGACCAATTAGATTGACAACTCTTTTTGGGGCCCTATCTAAGAGGGAGAGACTAGTGGTAGATGCATCAGCCCAGATGTGGCAACAATACTCCATGCATGCATTTTCTATTTGAGTCTCTCGGTTTCCAGGGTCCTTATTCCATACTTCGTCTGGCGTGTGTGTGTGTGTGTGTGTGTGTGTGTGTGTGTGTGAATTTGTTTCCTATGGACTCCGAAGCAGCTGGGCTTATTTTTTTTTAAACTTTACATAAATGTACTTTATGTGCCTGGGAGTGTTCTTAAATAGGTTTTGTATCAGAATACATCAATAAGTATTGAAAATCGATAATAAAAATTCCCATTAAAAAAGGTAGTCCGATTTTGACCAAAGTAAACACTTTTATACAACCTAACATCACAAGTGCATCTGAAAAGTTTCATTACCACACAAGCAGAAGGTTCTGGCATATAAAATCAACAGTAGGTATTTTGATAAGACAGGGGCGCGTTCGAAATGAACGTTTCTGTTTAGAGCACAATTGAAACATGATACTTGACAGTTGGATCTTAAACTTTAATTAAAGCCACTATATAACAATTATTTCATAAAGTTAACAGTAGGTTCTCTACAGTGCAATGTACGCTACAATGTATTGTGGATTAAATCACTGCGGGGAGGCATATGAGCTTCCTCCAGGTGCACTATGATAGGTTCTCGAATGGAGCAAGCTATCAATTGATTTGATTGAAAAAATGGGTGATTTCATCGATTGCGATAGAAATAAAATTATTGGTATTTCCTGATCCTCATTCTATACCGGGCAACGTCACGTCTCCTTGCTAGTATATATATATATATATATATATATATATATATATATATATATATAACTTTATTAAACATTTCAGAAGTATTAACTTAATTCAGATTTATAGTGTTTTATTGCCGCGTCTTACACGTGTTTCATTGAATAACATGAGTATATCAAACAAATCATCAGATATTTACATGAGATTCTAAGGAAAAATATACTTTTTTTTCCCCCCTTGGATTGAAATTCCGTCCGTGTTTGTTTACAATATCACGTCAGCTGATATATGGGTTTGACGATGAATCTCTTCGAAAAGTCACTTCTGATTAATATTTAGTTTTAAAATATGCAAACAAATGATTTGTGACGATTTTAAATGGTACTCCTACTTTTAGAATAAATTAAATTCATTAATAAGAAAAACATGAAATAAAATGGTGAGGTACATCCGGGCTTGAACACGGGAGCATTCGATCTGTAGTCGAATGCTCTACCAGTAAACCTATATGACCACCAGATTATAATAAATCTGTTTTCTTTTTAAGAAGTAATGATTTGCTAAAGTTTTATCATCTCCCTTGGTCGGTGTAACGTAAAATATTCCCCTGTAAAAATTTTTTTTTTTTATCTATAAGAGAGAATGGAGCGATCAATCAATCAATTCTATTGAAAAAAAAAAGAATGGGCGATTTTATTGATTGTGATGGCAATAAAATTATTGGAAGTATGGAACATTCGTTGATCCTCGTTCTATACCGGGCAGCGTCGGGTCTCCTTCCTAGTATATATATATATATATATATATATATATATATATATATATATATATATATATATATATATATATATATATATATATATATAACTTTATTAAACATTCCAAAGTCACATTTAAGTATTCACTTAATTCACATTCATAGTTTTATTGCTGCGTCTTACAGGTAGAAAAAACAATATGATCCATTATAATCTCTATTCGTTTAATATTATTTGTTTAAATATTTGAGTGTAATATATAAACTACCCCTCCTGATTTCTGGCTTTGGGGCTATGTAAAGGATAGCGTTTATGGCAAGAAGCCTGATACAATAGCGTCTTTAAAGTTATTTATTGAAGAGGAGATTGCGCGGATATCAGCTGACATGATTACACGTGTTACACAATCAGTGGTTAATCGCTTCCAGCAATTGATAGAGAGAAATGGACGACAATTAACAAAATAAACATATTTCATGTTTGTTTCATTTTATATTTCAATGTATGGTACTTAAATATACGTATATTGCTAATATCGTTTTTCTTTAAAATGTTACCTGACTTTTTGACCACCCTGTATATGACCAACAGATTATAATAAATCTGTTTTTTTTTTTTTAAGAAGTAATGATTTGCTAAAGTTTTATCATCTCCCTTGGTCGGTGTAACGTAAAATATTCCCCTGTAAAAATTTTTTTTTTTTTTTATCTATAAGAGAGAATGGAGCGATCAATCAATCAATTCTATTGAAAAAAAAAAGAATGGGCGATTTTATTGATTGTGATGGCAATAAAATTATTGGAAGTATGGAACATTCGTTGATCCTCGTTCTATACCGGGCAGCGTCGGGTCTCCTTCCTAGTATATATATATATATATATATATATATATATATATATATATATATATATATATATATATAACTTTATTAAACATTCCAAAGTCACATTTAAGTATTCACTTAATTCACATTCATAGTTTTATTGCTGCGTCTTACAGGTAGAAAAAACAATATGATCCATTATAATCTCTATTCGTTTAATATTATTTGTTTAAATATTTGAGTGTAATATATAAACTACCCCTCCTGATTTCTGGCTTTGGGGCTATGTAAAGGATAGCGTTTATGGCAAGAAGCCTGATACAATAGCGTCTTTAAAGTTATTTATTGAAGAGGAGATTGCGCGGATATCAGCTGACATGATTACACGTGTTACACAATCAGTGGTTAATCGCTTCCAGCAATTGATAGAGAGAAATGGACGACAATTAACAAAATAAACATATTTCATGTTTGTTTCATTTTATATTTCAATGTATGGTACTTAAATATACGTATATTGCTAATATCGTTTTTCTTTAAAATGTTACCTGACTTTTTGACCACCCTGTATATGACCAACAGATTATAATAAATCTGTTTTTTTTTTTTTAAGAAGTAATGATTTGCTAAAGTTTTATCATCTCCCTTGGTCGGTGTAACGTAAAATATTCCCCTGTAAAAATTATTATTTTTTTATCTATAAGAGAGAATGGAGCGATCAATCAATCAATTCTATTGAAAAAAAAAAAAAATGGGCGATTTTATTGATTGTGATGGCAATAAAATTATTGGAAGTGTGGAACATTCGTTGATCCTCGTTCTATACCGGGCAGCGTCGGGTCTCCTTGCTAGTATATATATATATATATATATATATATATATATATATATATATATATATATATATATATATATATATAATATAAAATAAAAATTATAACACGGAAATTACATAATTGTCGATGCAATAATTTATTTCAACCTTATGGTATTTTCAAGCATCTAAATCAGACAATTACATTTTTGATAATTGTCTGATTTAGATGCTTGAAAATACCATAAGGTTGAAATAAATTATTGCATCGACAATTATGTAATTTCCGTGTTATATTTTTATGTTATTGCTCTGTTTACCACATTGAGCTCTCATACCCGGATTTCCTCCTGGAATTATTCCATTATAACACTATATATATATATATATATATATATATATATATATATATATATATATATATAACTTTATTAAACATTCCAAAGTCACATAAGTATTCACTTAATTCACATTCATAGTTTTATTGCTGCGTCTTACACGTGTTTCATTGGACGACATGAATATACCAAACAGATCATCAGAGGCTTACATGAGTTCCATAGTAAAAAATATAAAGCCCCCCCCCCTCGTGGATTGAAAAAGATAAGTAATGTTAGAATGAATTAAAAGAAATCACAAAAGAAAAAAAAAAAAACCATAAAAACCAAATGAGACGTCTTATTTATTATAGAAAAATAGTGGAATCTTCCGGATGTGAAAAATGTATACATTAATTCAGAATATATATATATATATATATAGGTACTAGTGCACTTATTGATCCATGCTGAAATAGTAACGTTATTATTTAAAAAGCCATTCTTAACATGAGGAGGGGAGGGTGTTTTATAACTATTCTATACTTTAACCTTACAACTGAATAAAAAAAAAACATATAAAACTTTAATTAAACTTGGAAATACGATTTAAAAAATAGCGCGGATCAGTAAGTGCACTAGTACCTATATATATATATATATATATATATAAATGGTAATTAGTAAAAACCTGAAGAAAGTGCTCAATACTATTGCAGAGCAAATATTTATATATTTTTTTATTTGATTACCGTTTTATCTGCTTAGTTACACATGTTTCGGTTACCGAATCGTATTAACGATCCAGCAACTGCGTTCTCCTTATAACAAATATACGTTTATAAAGTAATATATTCAATAAGGCTATCTCACAATTGCAACTCTTAGTAGTAATTCTTACTAGTGTTTTTAATTTTGACTAAAATAAGTTTTTTTTTATTTATTATTTTTGATTTTAACGTTTTGTTACTAGCATTCAACGAATTATTTCATCCACTATTTTTAGAGTGTATTATTATTATATTTTTATAGTTTCTTTATTATTTTTTATCCCTTTTTTCACCCCCCCCCCCCAATAATATAAATACGTAAAATCTGGTGATGTTGATAGCTCCGTATGAATTCAAACATGGCGTTAAGAATTGGCCTATTTCAGTCGTGGTCTATGAATTAAACTTCTTTTCTTTTTTTCTGCATATCGGTATGTCTTCAGTGTTTTATCTATAACAAGTGGATGTTTTTACTGTTTGGGCAGACCTGAACAAGAATCATCCCCATCCATAAATTTTTATAGCATGTTTGAGTTTGTTTTACTATACACATAAATTCGAAAAAGTTGTCAAAAAAAACAAAACAAATATATAACAAATAAATGTTATCAAAGGCAAGATAAGTTACTTTTCTACCTAACTGGATATGGTTTAGTGTTTTTATTTAATGTAACATGTTTATTGAGCTCGAAAAACATACAGTATTTACCGATGTATTTGAAAAATGCAAATAGTGGCATGCTTGCTGTTGAACACGGTATGTTTGGAAAAATGTGTTTAAACAAAAAAATTAGACAAAATACTGTTAGAAACTCACTCAATATATGTTACCGTGACATAGGCTGACACATAATCGGTGGATTTCTAACAGTATTTTGTATAATTTGTTTGTTTCAACTCATTTTCCCAAACTTACCGTGTTCAACAGCGAGCATGCCGCCATTTTTCTTATTGTATGATTTTTCGGGTTTGTTTTACTATACACATAGATTCGAAAAAGTTGTCAAAAAACAAATATATAACAAATAAATATTATCAAAGGCAAGATAAGTTATTTTTCTACCAAACTGGACATATTATTTTTTTGTTTTTATTCAATGTAACGTTTATTCAGCTCGAAAAGCATACAGTGTTTACCGATATATTGGAAAATTCAAAATGGCGCCCAACTCTCTTTAACAGGATAAGTTCGGGAAAAGGTGATATAAATAATAAACTAGACAAAATACTGTTAGAAATTCGCTCAATATATGTTACCGTGACATAAGTTGACATATATTCGGTGGTTTTTTAATAGTATTTTGTCTGGTTCATTATTTATAACACCTTTTCCCAAACTTACCGTGTTAAAGAGAGAGTCGGGCGCCATTTTGAATTTTCCAATACATCAGTAAACACTGCATGTTTTTCGAGCTGAATAAATATGTTACATTGAATAAAAACACGAAAAATATATCCAGTTTGGTAGAAAAGTAACTTATCTTGCCTTTGATAACATTTATTTGTTTTTTTTTTGACAACTTTTCCGAATCTATGTGTACAGTAATACAAACCCGATTTTTCGAAAGATTCTACGTTTTAAAGTGAATAAAACCACTAAAAACTTTTCCAGATAGGTAGAAGAGTAACTTATCTTGTCTTTTATAACATTTATTTGTTATACATTTGTTTTTGATCACTTTTTCGAATCTATATGCACAGTAATATAAACTGCAGAATAACGGTTAAACTTATAGGGGGAAGTGATTCTCGTTCAGGTCCGCCACTATTTTTTTTACTGGATTTTGAATTATGTCGTTTAAACCTTTCCAATTCATTTTAACATTACTTCTCTATTCTTGAACCAAGCAAAAAAAAAAAAAAAAAAAAACCTAAAAAACTGTACATTTTATTCTTTAATGTACTAATGTAAAGTCCAAGGTACTTCCAAAGATGGAGTACTGTTGCCACATTTGGTCAGGAGCAGCTAGAAAGACTTATTCTGCATTGACAGAGTTCAAAATAGACTTCGTAGCCTAGTAGGGGATGCCTTTTTCTCTTCCTTGCAACCTCTTTCTCACAGAAGAGACGTTGCAAGCCTTTCCCTGCTTTATCATTATTTTCATGGCAAGTGCTCGCCTGAGCTCCAATCTACAGTTCCCCCTCGCCAAACTTTCACGAGAAACACTCGTCTAGCTGAAACCACTATCAATAATTTCCCCCACTCTTTATCCGTGCCTAAACCTAAACGTAGATTCCATGAACACAGTTTCTTTCTTAGAACTGCACATGCAATATGCTCGTGTTCAAGTCCAATGTAAACAAGTTCTTGATGAGCCGTGTCATTTAAATAATCCAATTTGCCAAATTTCCACTACTAACAATCACTAGGTTATTGTCCTATTGACCACTGTACACGTATTAACCCTTATCCTCGAGTGGCCTCTGGGCCTTGATAAGTGGTAATTCCTTTGTAAAAAAAAAAAAGTCTCTGATGATTTATTTGGTTTATGCCATCCGATGAAACATGTGTAAGACGTAGTAATTTAAACAATATGAATGTGAATTAAATGTATATTCCTGTGATTTTGAAATGTTTAAATATACATATAAAAAACTCGGCACTTCTGTATGTCAGTAATATGAGACGAATGTGTGTATTATAGTTTCAAGAACCACCGATAAATGTCGCTTATCGGCCAAAGAAACAGGGGTCGATAACTCTTCGTTTTCTAAAAACGAGTGTAAATTAAAATTATATTTTGATACATTTTAATACAATCTTTCTGTACACACACACACACACAAAAATATATTCTTAAACCTCTATAAATGTTTCATGTTTTTAAAATTATATTTTGATACATTTTAATACAATCTTTCTGTACACACACACACACACAAAAATATATTCTTAAACCTCTATAAATGCTTCATGTTTTTAAAATTATATTTTGATACATTTTAATACAATCTTTCTGTACACACACACACACACAAAAATATATTCTTAAACCTCTATAAATGCTTCATGTTTTTAAAATTATATTTTGATACATTTTAATACAATCTTTCTGTACACACACACACAAAAAAAATATTCTTAAACCTCTATAAATGTTTCATGTTTTTAAAATTATATTTTGATACATTTTAATACAATCTTTCTGTACACACACACACACACAAAAATATATTCTTAAACCTCTATAAATGCTTCATGTTTTTAAAATTATATTTTGATACATTTTAATACAATCTTTCTGTACACACACAAAAATATATTCTTAAACCTCTATAAATGCTTCATGTTTTTAAAATTATATTTTGCTACATTTTTATACAACCTTACCATAAACAAAAAATTCTAAAAATAATCTACAACTGTTTCATGTTTTTATTCTATTATTTGAATTTCAGTTGAATCACTCATTGAAAAGAAATTATACCCATTAAAATTATATTTTGATACACTTTTATTATTTAAAAAGCCATTCTTAACATGGGGAGGGTGTTTTGTACCTATTCTCTACTTTAACCGTACAATTGAATAAAAAAAGCATTAAACATTAATTAAACTTAGAAATACGATTTAAAATATAGCGCGGATCATAAGTGCACTAGCACCCATTTTTTTTATTAATAAATGTTTAGTAATTATTTTTCTTTTAATGTTCATAAACAGTAAAAACGTCGTCATTTAAAAAGAAAATGCTATTTAAAAAAGAAAAGAAAAAGTCGATAAAAGTGACACATAAACAGTAAAACAAAAAGGTCGATAAAAGTGATTAAAAACAAAGGCGATAAAAGTGAGATATTATTAATAAATGTGTAGTAATTTCTTTTATTTCAATATTCATAAACAGTAAAACTTATAAAAAGTCGATAAAAATTCATGATCGTTTAGTTACTATGGCAAGTAAAACATGTCCTTTGCTCATGCGTAGGGAGAAGTCAGTGTTTTTTTATGGGGTTCGGCAGGGAACTCAAATCGCGACCAGTACCCATTAAAATTATATTTTGATACACTTTTTGGTGCTAATGCACTTACTGATCCGCGCTATTTTTTAAATCGTATTTCCAAATTTAATTAAAGTTTTATGATATGTTTTTTTATTCAGTTGTAAGGTTAAAGTATAGAATAGGTACAAAACACCCTCCTCTCCCCATGTTAAGAATGGCTTGTTAAATAATAACATTATTTCAGCAGGGATCAATAAGTGCATGAGTACCTCGTAAACACTTGTTTATATTTGAGATTCACTTAATGGCCGCTAGACATCATTTAAAAAAAAAAAATTATGCCTGTATCAGATTTTAAGGTTCAAAATCAGAATTTTGAATGTGTTTTATTTTTCGTCTTTTGCGTTTTGAAGTGTGAAATTTGTTGAATATGTTTATAATTATCTTTCAGATTAGCAAACAAAAAAATATTTTTATTATTTATTTTGCAAAAAACACTAGTTCTAAACCTTTGAAAAATAAATTAGCAATTTTCTTTTAGAAAGCCCAATATTGCTAATATACCATTAAATAGGAAATGCTTTGAAGAATTGATACTAAAAAAGGAAAAATCGATAAATAACTGCGCATTTTGCTAAAAATACGATAATTTCTTTCGGCAATTTCTTGTTTATTCGCCTATGGTGACCCAACCGTGATACTAGCATTCACAAAAATGGCCACCCATCTGGTTCTGGTCAGTCTTATTGTTGCTTAACTTCAGGGGTTATGTAGACAGCAAATATATATCTAGTCAGGAACTATGAGTACCGTGTCAAAAAACTAAAAGTACTTTAACATATGCCAACCTTCGGAGTTGATGATGAACATGCAAGAACATAATTTTAGTCACGGAAGTAGGACACATAAAATTTGTCTGCGTAATTTCGTAGAGACCGCAGAGGTAAATTTTTTTTTTAATCTTTTACCCCTTAGCATTTATTATTTTGGTCTCAAATCAAAGTAAAAAGTTTTACCCATGTCCAAGTTACCTACATCAAAAATTTCAAGTGTTTAGACCAAAAATTGGCGGAGGAATTTGGTAGAATCTGCAAATGTCAACTCTTTCAACCTTGACCTTTTTTGGCAGCTAAATTTTCACCCCAAAACTGATTAAAATGCTTACCGCATGGCTGAATACCCGTTATGTATAAATTTGAAATGTTTAGACCCAAAATTGGCTGAGTAGTTTGCTAGACACCGCAAAGGTAAAATCTTTTGAACTTTGACCCCTTGGTAGCTTAAATTTTCGACCTAAACCGATTAAAAAGCTTGCCCTATCTCTGAATACCCTTTATATAAAATTTCGAATGTTTAGACCAAAACTTGGCTGAATAATTTGGTAGAGACCAAAGAGGTCAAATTTTACAAAATTTTGACCCCAATTTTGACCCCTTAACATTTATTTTTTGGGGCTCAAATCAAATTATAAAGTTTGATCCATGTCCAAGTAACCTACATTTAAAATTTCAAGTGTTTAGACCCAAAATTGGCAGAGGAGTTTGGTATAGTTTTCAAAGGTCAAATCGTTGAACTTTGACCCCTTGACAGCCAAATTTCTGGCTGAAAATCAATTAAAAAGATTTTCCTAAATCTCAATACTCCTTATGTCAGATCTCGAGTCGCTAGACCGAAAATTGACAGAGTTATTGTGTAGGGAAATATACACAGGCACACACACACACACATTTTCATTTTTATAGATATACTAGCAGGGGTGCCCGGCGTTGCTCGGGTGTTTGGAGGTGTATGCTGTGCAAAAAAAGCAAAAAAACAAAAAAAAATGGTTAATTTTTTAAAACTTTGACCCCTATTATGACCCCTTAAAATTTATAGTTTCGGGCTCAAATCACTTTATTAAGTTAGATCCAGGTTCAAGGAACCTATATCTAAAATTTCAAGTGTCTAGACCCAAAATTGTCGGAGGAGTTTGGTAGAGTTCTTAAAGGTCAAATCGTTGAAATTTGACCCCTTAACAGCCAAATTTCTGGCTGACACCCGTCACATCGATTTTCCCAAATCTCAGTACCCGGTATTTCAAATTTCGAGTCTATAGACTAAAAATTGACAGAGTTATTGCATAGGGAAATGTACACAGACAGACAGACAGACAGACACGTTCACTTTTATAGATATATAGATAGATAGATAGATAGATTATTGGAATTTTTATTTTAAAATATATTTTTTATTTTTTATAACTTTTTTTTTTTTTTTTACTCCAGGCAAGGTATATTGCTACTCTGAACATAAGCGGCTACTATTTAAGACCTTGTCTAACAGCTGAAGGTGGAAAGTGCGGGGAGTTAAGCAGCGAGTTGTTTGTTCACATTACATTTAAACTTCTGTTGTCAATACAGTCAGGGAAGCAGAAAGGGGTTTCTAAAATTTAGCAGTCTGAAGGAATAAACAATTAGAGTAAAAGACCTCAATGGTGAAGGGGTGGGGTTCTGCTGCTTGTCGGGTTAAGTATGTACGTCGAGGGAGTTATGTCTGTGTGCCTGTCTGTCATCAGAGCACATTTCATTAAAGCACTTGTAAAACAGGCACAGGGAAGTAACATTACAGCGATGAGACAGAGGTTGAAGCTTAGTTGATAGTGTGGGACATATTAGATTTGAGACTTTTGGGATCCTGTCTAAGAGAGAGAAACTAGTGGTAAGATGGACCAGTTCAGATGTGGCAACAATACTCCGTGCACGGGTGAATTGTGATTGTAAAGATATGGGGTACTCTACAGGGTGAGTAATTTTCTAGCAAGGTAGAGGGAGCCCAACTTTGCAGATGGCTTGGTAATGTCCTCTATGTATTTGTTCGAATTCATGTTATCTGTGAATGTTAGGCCAGGGAGTTTGAAAGATGGATTTAAGACAAATGAGAAGAAGGTACACTTTGCTAAGAAACCCTTATCCTCGAGTGGCCTCTGGGCCTTGATAGGTGGTGATGCCTATGTAAAAAAAAAAAAAAAAAAAAAAAATTTGTAAAGGTCTTATTTTATCATTTTTTTTTTTTTTTTTTTGTACTTACCGTGTTTTCAGATCGAGCTTTCTCCACAACTTTTAAAAATTCATCGACTTGTTCCAAAGTGGGTGGACTGAAATCTTTAATTTTGATTTGTGACCAAACGAGTTTATCTGAGGAAGAAAAAAGAAAAATGTCAGAGGTTATTTGCACAATTTGTTGCTTGATATGCATATAAAAAAAAAAAAACGCATATAGACAAATCTGTGCATATATATATATATATATATATATATATATATATATATATATATATATATATATATATATATGTAGTTTGCTTGAAGCATTGTGTGGGATAGGTGTGTAAAAGAGAATTAGAAGGCTGTCACAATGCGAGGAATGAATTATAGTCGCTGTTGGTAAGAGGAGACGAGAACAAGTGGCGATTTACAAATCAATAAGTACATACATATATATATATTTTTTTTATATATATATATATTTATTCAGTTGTATGGTAAAATGTCTTACTTGTAAGCTTATGCGACGTATTCCATTATTAATTTCGGAAAAATTTTCCCTTTTTAAATTGTGTGCGTAACAGGTCGATTCAAAGCATGCTGGATCCAGCATGCTTTGAATCGACCTGTTACGCACACCCTGAAGACGTAATCTCCCAACGCGGGTGATTATAGAAACATGTATGCACATATGTAGCCATTGTTTGTATAAATAAATTTAATATACCTGCTCTGTTCACTCATTGAGCACTCTTTGGTAGACACATGTTGTTTCATTGGATGTACTTCTAGGAAACTAAACTCTATATATATATATATATATATATATATATATATATAATATGAATATCAATATACACACACACACAAAAAAAAAAAAATTATAGAAGTATAAATATATATAGTCTTGGAAGTTCCTTTAAAACTAAAAAAAAAAAAAAAAAAAAACACCACCAAAAATAGTAATTGTCTGTATTTTTGAGATGAGGTATTTTTCATTGATTGAGATTGTCGGACTGATTTCCTCATCTTGGTTGTTATTGTCACAATGTTTTGGCCGTTTTGCCCTCCGGCCTTCGTCAGATGTTTTGTATCGAACTGGGGAAACAACAAACAGTTCTCCAGTTCGATACAAAACACCTGACGAAGGCCGGAGGGCAAAATGGCCAAAACGTTGTGACAATAACAACCAAGATGAGGAAGTCAGTCCGACAATCTCAATCAACCACCAAAAATAAAATAAAATGTCCTCCATTGGAACATTATTTTGTCAGAGTATTGGCTGAAGAGAGCTTGATATGGGGTATCTGAAACAGTCTCTGATTATCAGGCTTGAAACCGACGGTATCGATGACTTATGGCATCTAAACTTTCTGTAAACAAAACATAAATAATATGCACTTATTTCTGGATTTTTCCTTACAATAGAGCACTCTGCTGGAATCCTTTTTCCAAAAAAATATAACTATTATTAAATATTATTTTAAGCTAGCGGAAAAAAGAAAAAATAACAGCGTTTCGAAGTTGTTAATATCGCTAAAAAAAAATGCCAACAACAAATAGTGTGTGAGGACACTTCTCAACCTATATACTAAACGAATTTTTGATCTACAGACTTGAAATTTGGTATATAGGTTATTCAGACATGTGAAAATTTTTTTAATCTGTTTTCATCCGGAAAAAAAAGGGCTTCTAAGGGGTCTAAATTGAAAAATTGGTGTGTGAGAGACCACCAGATTTTTTATCTGTTTCCAACTGTTTCACGACTGTGCATGCGCGGTTATGAAATATTATAGCTTATGTTCAGTATGAGTTGGTGTAAACACTGCTTAAAAGGGTACTAGTGCAGAGAGTGATCCGGACGTAAATAATAACGTTATTATTTAAAAAGCCATTCTTAACATGGGGAGGGTGTTTTGCACCTATTCTATACTTCAACCTTACAATTGAATAAAAAAAAATGGTTGGTCACATTCAATGCTGCTAAGACTAAGCTTGTTTCCTTCAATAACTACAAGAAACCTTCTCTACCACCAATAGCAATGGCCAAGAACACATTGCCTGAAAGTACTTCTTTTAAACTCCTCGGCCTAACGTTTACAGGGAATATGAACTGGAATAGATACATTGCGACCATTGCCAAGGCTGCTGCAAGGAAGGTTGGCTCCCTCTACCGTGCTAGAAAACTACTTACACCTGACAGTATCCTATACCTCTATAAGGCAACCATTCGCCCATGTATGGAGTACTGTTGTCACATCTGGGCCGGTGCATCTGCTGCTTGTCTCTCGCTCCTGGATAGGGTTCAAAAGAGAGTCGGCAACCTGATAGGTCCTGAACTGTCATCTAGGCTTCAGCCTCTGTCCCATCGACGAGATGTTGCATCCCTCTGCCTGTTCTACGAATACTTTAATGGTGAATGCTCTGACGAACTGCAAACACTTGTACCTCCCCAACGTAACTACCCCCGACAAACCCGACAAGCTACTAAGTCTCATCCCTTTACAGTAGAGATCCCTAGGTGCAAGAAAGCCTTTTACTCCAATAGTTTCTTCCTCAGAACTGCTGGTCTTTGGAACTCCCTTCCGGGATTCTGCTTTCCCAACTGCAATGATATGCAGAAGTTCAAGTGTAATGTTAACAAATATCTTTCTACTCTTCTCCCTTCATAATGACCCCGCTAATTAAGTCCCTAATAGTAGCCCCTGCTTCAAAGTGGCACTGTGCTTTGTTTGGGGTGAAAATTGAAAAAAAAAAAAAAAAAAACATATCATAAAACTTTAATTAAACTTGGAAATACGATTTAAAAAATAGCGCGGATCACTCTCTGCACTAGCACCCTTAAAAGTCCTGTCAAGCTGGTGTAATGGTTATCATACTTGACTCACTGTCTTTGAGTTTTGGTTTTGATCTCAGTTTGAGTATTTTATTTTCCTACAAGAAATGAACTGTTTAGAAAAAAATTAATACTCATATACACATGTCTCAGTTCCTTTCTGCTTTTTTTTTTTTTTTACTTCATTTTTTTTAAAGGAATTTAACTTTACATTTAATATATACGGTATTTCTGCTTATAAGAAACTTGCACTAACTACAATATAATATTTACGCGTATTTTATTACTGGGCAACGCTGGGCAGCTTGCTAGTGAACTCACTATCTCTGTGTGCCTGTCTGTCTATCTCCATTTTTTTCAAAGTCCGTCTCCTCCGAGATGCAATGATACAGACCAGCGCGAGGCAGATCAAAATGATTATACTTTTCATAGACCGTTGTTTTATATACATACTAGCGGGAGTCCCCGGCATTGCCCGGGTGTGTGGAGTAAGGAACCCTGGCAGTTTGAGTGGAGAGAGGAATTTAAAAAAAAAAAAAAATGTTGGTGGTACAAAATCGGTAATTGTATTGGAATCGGTGAAAACGTCGGAATCATGCCATCACTATATATGTACTAAGAAATAATCTAAGAGTCAACGGAAATGTAGAACTTACCTTCAAAGCCTTTGATTGATGGCGCCATCTCTGCAGTTAAACTGATCAGATATTTTATGCCATGTCTGACCAAGTACAACATGTTGGCAGGCTCATTGGGGAAGCCGAGAGCTGCCAAAAATCCATCCACCACCCAAGAAAAGTTCTTTGGCATTTTGGGTAAAATTTGCTGAAAAAGAAAGAAAATTGTTGAAAATAATGAAAAGTATGAAATGAAATATTCACACTTGTTCATCATCTCTCAGACACCGCTAGACTTTATTAGCCTCTCAAACACTGCTAGACTTTATTAGCCTCTCAGACACCACTAGACTTTACTAGCCTTTGCGACACCGCTAAACTTTAATAGCCTTTGCGACACCACTATACTTTACTAGCCTTTCCGACACCACTAAACTTTAATAGCCTTTGCGACACCACTAGACTTTACTAGCCTTTGCGACACCGCTAAACTTTAATAGCCTTTCTGACACCACTATACTTTACTAGCCTTTCTGACACCGCTAGACTTTACTAGCCTCTCTGACACCACTAGACTTTATTAGCCTCTCTGACACCGCTAGACTTTACTAGCCTGTCAGACACTGCTAGACTTTACTAGCCTGACAGACACTGCTAGACTTTACTAGCCTGACAGACACTGCTAGACTTTACTAGCCTGTCAGACACTGCTAGACTTTACTAGCCTGACAGACACTGCTAGACTTTACTAGCCTCTCTGACACCACTAGACTTTATTAGCCTCTCAGACACTGCTAAACCTTATTAGCCTCTCAGACACCACTAGACTTTACTAGCCTTTGCGACACCGCTAAACTTTAATAGCCTTTCTGACACCACTAGACTTTACTAGCCTTTGCGACACCGCTAAACTTTACTAGCCTTTCTGACACCACTAGACTTTACTAGCCTTTGCGACACCGCTAAACTTTAATAGCCTTTGCGACACCACTATACTTTACTAGCCTTTCCGACACCACTAAACTTTAATAGCCTTTGCGACACCACTAGACTTTACTAGCCTTTGCGACACCGCTAAACTTTAATAGCCTTTCTGACACCACTATACTTTACTAGCCTTTCTGACACCGCTAGACTTTACTAGCCTCTCTGACACCACTAGACTTTATTAGCCTCTCTGACACCGCTAGACTTTACTAGCCTGTCAGACACTGCTAGACTTTACTAGCCTGACAGACACTGCTAGACTTTACTAGGCTGTCAGACACTGCTAGACTTTACTAGCCTGTCAGACACTGCTAGACTTTACTAGCCTGTCAGACACTGCTAGACTTTACTAGCCTGTCAGACACTGCTAGACTTTACTAGCCTGTCAGACACCGCTAGATTTACTAGCCTGTCAGACACCGCTAGACTTTACTAGCCTGTCAGACACTGCTAGACTTTACTAGCCTGTCAGACACCGCTAGATTTACTAGCCTGTCAGACACTGCTAGACTTTACTAGCCTGACAGACACTGCTAGACTTTACTAGCCTCTCTGACACCACTAGACTTTATTAGCCTCTCAGACACTGCTAAACCTTATTAGCCTCTCAGACACCACTAGACTTTACTAGCCTTTGCGACACCGCTAAACTTTAATAGCCTTTCTGACACCACTAGACTTTACTAGCCTTTGCGACACCGCTAAACTTTACTAGCCTTTCTGACACCACTAGACTTTACTAGCCTTTGCGACACCGCTAAACTTTAATAGCCTTTGCGACACCACTATACTTTACTAGCCTTTCCGACACCACTAAACTTTAATAGCCTTTGCGACACCACTAGACTTTACTAGCCTTTGCGACACCGCTAAACTTTAATAGCCTTTGCGACACCACTATACTTTACTAGCCTTTCCGACACCACTAAATTTTAATAGCCTTTGCGACACCACTAGACTTTACTAGCCTTTGCGACACCGCTAAACTTTAATAGCCTTTGCGACACCACTATACTTTACTAGCCTTTCCGACACCACTAAACTTTAATAGCCTTTGCGACACCACTAGACTTTACTAGCCTTTGCGACACCGCTAAACTTTAATAGCCTTTCTGACACCACTATACTTTACTAGCCTTTCTGACACCGCTAGACTTTACTAGCCTCTCTGACACCACTAGACTTTATTAGCCTCTCTGACACCGCTAGACTTTACTAGCCTGTCAGACACTGCTAGACTTTACTAGCCTGACAGACACTGCTAGACTTTACTAGCCTGTCAGACACTGCTAGACTTTACTAGCCTGTCAGACACCGCTAGACTTTACTAGCCTGTCAGACACTGCTAGACTTTACTAGCCTGTCAGACACTGCTAGACTTTACTAGCCTGTCAGACACTGCTAGACTTTACTAGCCTGTCAGACACCGCTAGATTTACTAGCCTGTCAGACACCGCTAGACTTTACTAGCCTGTCAGACACTGCTAGACTTTACTAGCCTGTCAGACACCGCTAGATTTACTAGCCTGTCAGACACTGCTAGACTTTACTAGCCTGACAGACACCGCTAGACTTTACTAGCCTGTCAGACACTGCTAGACTTTACTAGCCTGTCAGACACCGCTAGATTTACTAGCCTGTCAGACACCGCTAGACTTTACTAGCCTGTCAGACACTGCTAGACTTTACTAGCCTGTCAGACACTGCTAGACTTTACTAGCCTGTCAGACACCGCTAGATTTACTAGCCTGTCAGACACCGCTAGACTTTACTAGCCTGTCAGACACTGCTAGACTTTACTAGCCTGTCAGACACCGCTAGATTTACTAGCCTGTCAGACACCGCTAGATTTACTAGCCTCTCTCACAGCTAGACTTTATTAGCCTCTCAGAAACCACTAGACTTTACTAGCCTTTGCGACACCGCTAAACTTTACTAGCCTTTGCGACACCGCTAAACTTTAATAGCCTTTCCGACACCACTAAACTTTAATAGCCTTTCCGACACCACTAAACTTTAATAGCCTTTCAGACACCGCTAGACTTTATTAGCCCCTCAGACACCGCTAGACTTTACTAGCCTCTCTGACACCGCTAGACTTTACTAGCCTCTCTGACACCACTAGACTTTACTAGTCTTGCTGACACCGCTAGACTTTACTAGCCTCTCTGACACCGCTAGACTTTACTAGCCTCTCTGACACCGCTAGACTTTACTAGCCTGTCAGACACCACTAGTCTTTACTAGCCTGTCAGACACTGCTAGACTTTACTAGCCTGTCAGACACCGCTAGACTTTACTAGCCTCTCTGACACCGCTAGACTTTACTAGCCTCTCTGACACCGCTAGACTTTACTAGCCTCTCTGACACCGCTAGACTTTACTAGCCTGTCAGACACCACTAGTCTTTACTAGCCTGTCAGACACTGCTAGACTTTACTAGCCTGTCAGACACCGCTAGGCCCCACTTGTGGAGATTATCTTTTGTTTTGCCTTCTTTGGCTCTGGCTCTATTTAGAGTCACCCAGTTTTTTCTACCAAGGTTTGAACCCTGGGGGAGTGTTTCTTTTGGGTCTGGTAGGGCTTCAATTTTATTCCTGCTGTTAGCAAACCTTCACGTGGTGCCCCTGTTAATCTTCGGAGACCGATTGCTACACCACGCATAGAAATATACCCAAATATACTCACCGATGGGAATGCTTGATCCTCCTGGCCGTCATTGTTGTTGTTATTGTTGGACGGGGACAAATCAGGTGCACTTGTGCTGTGGCTGATGCTGCTGCTAGCCTGACTCATCTGCAAGAGACAAAAGCAGTAACATTTTACGTTTAGGTTAAATAGAAGGAGTCTAGTTGATTCCGGTTTTGAAATTGGAAATTGACAGTGTTTACCAAAAAGCAGATTTTGGTGAAATTTTTACTTAAGATATGTTGAACCCTTTTTTTGAACCTTAATAAACGTTTGTGTTTTTTTTTTGACTTAACATAAGTGGAACCTTTGTGGGGTTTTTTTACTTAACATATGTTGAACCTCTGTTGTTTTTTTTTACTTAAGATATGTTGAACCCTTTTTTGAACCTTAATAAACCTTTGTTTTTTTTTACTTAACATATGTTGAACCTTTGTGAGTTTTTTTACTTAACATGTTGAACCTTTGTGGGTTTTTTTACTTAACATGTTGAACCTTTGTGAGTTTTTTTTACTTAACATGTTGAACCTTTGTGAGTTTTTTTACTTAACATATGTTGAACCTTTGTGGGTTTTTTTTACTTAACATGTTGAACCTTTGTGAGTTTTTTTACTTAACATATGTTGAACCTTTGTGGGTTTTTTTACTTAACATATGTTGAACCTTTGTGGGTTTTTTTACTTAACATATGTTGAACCTTTGGTTTTTTTACTTGACATATGTTGAACCTTTGTTTTTGTTTTTTTACTTAACATATGTTGAACCTTTGTTTTTTTTACTTAACATATGTTGAACTTTTGGTGTTTTTTTTACTTAACATATGTTGAACCTTTTTGGGTTTTTTTACTTAACATATGTTGAACCTTTGTTTTTTTTTTACTTAACATATGTTGAACCTTTGTTTTTTTTACTTAACATATGTTGAACCTTTGGTGGTTTTTTACTTAACATGTTGAACCTTTTTGGGTTTTTTTACTTAACATATGTTGAACCTTTGTGGGTTTTTTTACTTAACATATGTTGAACCTTTGTTTTTTTTACTTAACATATGTTGAACCTTTGTTTTTTTTTACTTAACATATGTTGAACCTTTGTTTTTTTTACTTAACATATGTTGAACTTTTGGTGGTTTTTTTACTTAACATGTTGAACCTTTGTGGGTTTTTTTACTTAACATATGTTGAACCTTTGTTTTTTTTTACTTAACATATGTTGAACCTTTGGTTTTTTTTACTTAACATATGTTGAACCTTTGTTTTTTTTTACTTAACATATGTTGAACCTTTGTTTTTTTTACTTAACATATGTTGAACTTTTGGTGTTTTTTTTACTTAACATGTTGAACCTTTGTGGGTTTTTTTACTTAACATATGTTGAACCTTTGTTTTTTTTTACTTAACATATGTTGAACCTTTGGTTTTTTTACTTAACATATGTTGAACCTTTGTGGTTTTTTTACTTAACATGTTGAACCTTTGTGTTTTTCTTACTTAAAATACGTTGAACCTTTGTTTTCTTTTACTTAACATATGTTGAACCTTTGTGAGTTTTTTTTACTTAAAATACGTTGAACCTTTGTTTTTTTTACTTAACATATGAACCTTTGTGGGTTTTTTTACTTAAAATATGTTGATCCCTTTTTTGAACCTTAATCAACCTTTGTTTTTTTTTTACTTAAAATATGTTGACCCTTTGTTTTTTTTACTTAAAATACGTTGAACCTTTTTTTTTTACTGAAAATATGTTAACCTTTTTTTTTTTACGTAAAATATGTTGAACCTTGTTTTTACTTAAAATACGTTGAACCTTAAACACTTTTTTTCAAAACATTTCATTAAAAAAGATTAGTTTTTGAAAAAAAAAAAAAAAAAGATATATATAACATGGCTGTTATTTTTTAACCGTGTTGCTACATTCCAACCAATCAGACCTACACGTTGTCTGAGATTCTATTGCAAAAAGACAAGCAAAAAAAAAAAAGGAAAAGAATAAAAATCCGACTACACCTTTTTTTAAAGTTCAAATAAAATTCATTTATTCGTGGTTCTTCTAACAATAACGCATTTCATTATCTTGAAAAAGTCATTTCGCACACACGTGTTTTGCAACGCTTTGCCATATAACGTGGTTTTTAAAAGTTTCTCTCCACGCCACCTCACGCCAGCCATAGCCAGCACTTTCTCGCCCTTGTTTTCACACGTCGTCCATCTTCGCCGACACCCACTTTGCTTCTCCTTTTGACCATGTGTATTTTTTATTTTCTTTTTTATTGTGACACAAGCTCACGTAAACCTGCTAATTTACATATCGCTAAAACAGCTGCTGCTGCTGCTGGTTATATTTTTGCTAGTCAGCTATCCTATGGCTGCTGCTGATTTTCTCACATGCACCATATGTGCCATGTTAGAAATACACTATCAGCATTTTTTTACATTAGCCAACAAAAAACAAAACAAAAAAAAAAATAAATAAATATACAACAAATAAATTTTACCAAAGGCTATAAAAGTTACTTTTATACCTACCTGGATATGGTTTTTGTATTTTGACTTATTTTTAAGCGTTTATTTACTTTGGAAAATGTAATATCAAGTCTGTTGAGTTAGTACAAAAATAGTGGTTTAGTTACAGCCAATTAGACCCTGGATCATCGCACAAAAATCGAAAATTAAACAAAATATTGGTAGAAACCCATCCAATAAATGTCACCAATCATGCGAAAATGTAACTTTCTATGAATATTTTGTTTAATTTTTGATTTTTCAACAATTATTGAGTGATAATATGAATATAACGAGTCTGCCATTTTTTTTTTCATTCTAACTCAATAGACTTGACCCTATTTTTTTTTTCAAAGTAAATAAACGTTTTAAAATAAGTTGAAACACACAAAAAAAAAAAGGTAGGTAGAAGAGTAACTTAACTTGCCTTTGGGAACATTTATTTGTTTGTTTGTTTGTTTTGTTTTTTGTTTTTTGGCTATTGTAAAAAATGATCTAAACTTATTAAAAAAATATGGTGTTTCTACAGAATTTAAACAAACCGAATCGACTTTTGCCAAACTAAACCTAAAACAGTTTATGATTTGTTTATTGGTAGGTTAAGGGTAGGGCAAAAGAAACCCAGTTGAGTTCAAATTTCGGAGAAGTACCACAAATATTTTCAAACGTAAAAAGAAAAACGTATTCGATTCGCCATGACACGTAAGTATGTATTAATGTTTTCACTTTAAATGCGTTGGTTTAAAAAATAATCAATATAAACAAGTACTTAAAAATATTATTGGACAACAGTTGGTGCCATTTTTTTTTTTTTTTTTTTTTTTAATCTTCTAAGGGAAATAACTCTGAATGGACGAAAGAAGAAAAAGGACAAAAGAGAAGAAAAGGAAAAAGAAAAGGAAGAAGGAAAAGAAGTTTATCTAGAGGTTTAATTAGGACCAGCATTATTAAGTGTTGCATTGTGAAAAAAAATCAATAAAAAGAAGGTGCTTGTTCAGATTGGCACTCATGGCATCATTTGAAATTAAAGAAAATACAGAAACGTCTATATGATGTATGTACCAGTGATGAAACGAAGATGAAAACTTCCAAAAATCACATAATTTGATGTTTTTTTTTAATTCAAGAAAATCAAATTTTACTCTGTTTTAATTTGGGTGAAAAAAGTACCCAATGAATCTGTGAACAAGGGCAGAGAACTCTAATGTACATCGAAACTGTCAAAATAATTACTGATTACTTCCCCTTATTATATTCCTCGTCTGTTACTTATCGGTAAAAAACGGTAAATTTGTTTTTCGTAAATTAAAAAAAAAGACTATCAATTTTTGTGATTTTTGGAATATGCACTCTTCATTCCGTGACTAGTAGGTACAATATAAAAGTTTTTCTATATATATAATCTCATAATTTAGGAATTTAAAATTTGTGATTTGAAAAAGTTAAATTTCAAATATAGAAATTTTATTGTATACAAGACAAAGAATACAGTATGGTAAAATGTATTTCTTTAACCCATGAGTTTTCGATGTTTATACATCTCCTCGGAGGAAAAAATATTAGCAAATATTATAAAAGGTTTGCACTTAATTTGCTAAAGGTAATAAACATAGAAAATTAAATTAAATATTTTTAAAGTTTTTGAATCATTTTAGCTACATAGAATAAGAGAAATTAGATATTGAGGCAACAAAAAAAAAAAAAAGAAAAAAAAAGATATTGAACTTCAAATCGAAAGTGTATGCTAAATCCTGTAATGGAAGTTCCTGGTATTCGGCAGGTAAAACGATCCAACGCGTATTGTAATAAATCCAAGGAAGCTGGTAACAATCCAATATATACATATTTCCACAGTTTTTCTTTAGTTTGATTGGATATCCGGCCAATCTTTGATTATATCAATCGGTAAATTTTTTTCCATGTATCAGTTTCAAAAGTCAGTTCAAATTTTCAATCAGTTTGTGAATAAAACCCCAAATGATATCCGTAGACAGGCAAATAAAATTAAATATAGGAGCAATACGTAATCTGTATTACTGTACACATATATTCGAAAAAGTTGTCAAAAAACAAATATATAACAAGTAAATTATCAAAGGCAAGATAAGTTACTTTTCTACCTAACTGGATATATTTTTTGTGTTTTTATTCAATGTAACATGTTTATTCAGCTCGAAAAACATGCAGTGTTTACAGATGTATTGGAAAATTCAAAATGGCGCCCAACACTCTCTTTAACATGGTAAGTTTGGGAAAAGGTGTTATAAATAATAAACTAGACAAAATACTATTAAAAAAACGGTAAATTTATACAAATACCGTGACAGCGAATTAGTAGAAAAAAATGTACCCTAACCCTAACCCAGTTTTCAGATTCGTGTTCAGCACACCGAAACGTAACAGAATACTACGTAAAAGATTTTACTAATTCGCTGTCACGGGGTTTGTATAATAATACCAATCTTTGATTATATCAATCGGTAAATTTTTTTCCATTTATCAGTTTCAAAAGTCAGTTCAAATTTTCAATCAGTTTGTGAATAAAACCCCAAATGATATCCGTAGACAGGCAAATAAAATTAAATGAAAATAATAATAATTAAATAAAAGAATTGCTTATCAAACCAAAGCAAAATCACTGGATTTGTACACCAGTAGATTTATTGTATGTCATTATTCTGAATTATATATATATATATATATATATATATATATATATATATATATACTTGTTTATTGTTATATAAACATGCTCACATCCCGCTGCTACAAATAGCCACTTGTTTCAATCAAACAACAGATATCATCAGGCAGCGACTTGACTATTCAAAAGTTCAATGAATAGTCAAGTCGCTGCCTGATGATATCTGTTGTTTGATTGAAACAAGTGGCTATTTGTAGCAGCGGGATGTGAGCATGTTTATATAACAATAAACAAGTATTATCAGCTCTTTTTATTGAGCACTATCTAACAACCTCGTTGAATTCATTAGTCCATTACTTTTGAATATAAAAAAACCCCGAGTATATATATATATATATATTCCTGGGTAACACCGGTTCGAGGCAGCTAACTAATCTTAGTTTTACACCTGTTCAGTTTGTGAATTTCTTGTAAGGAAATCAAACACAGGTACGTAAGAATACTCAGATAATTAAAATAGTTTCCTTTATCGATTGCAATTTAATTAATACCAGCTGTGGGAAAAAAATCATTCTTGAATTTATTAATTTGTTGCGTCACACGGATTTTTGATTTTTCAATTTAATCATTAAAAAAAAAAAAATCATTCCCCACGAAAGCAAAATTTTTAATGTGGAGGAAAACCAGCTCCCCCCAAAAAGGAGCACTCTGGCAGTTGCAAAAATACAAATTGTCTTAGTATAGAAGAGTTTTCCCTTCTATTGACTGAAAACAAATTAACTTAAGCGTAGTATCAGAACAGATACTACACTTGGATCTTAGCCTGAAAGCCAGATACCTCATTTTGTGCCAATGCACCAACTACTAGTTTCTCTCTATTGACAGGGTCCAATAGGTCCCGCATTATCAACCAGGCTCCACCCCTGTCCCATCATCGCAATATTGCATCTCAGTGCCTGTTTTATAAGCGTTTTAATAGAATGTGCTCTGATGAACTTATTGCACTTGTGATCCCTCAACGCACATGGCATTGGTTTCCCTGATATTTTTCTAGTCAGAAGAAATTCTGACTAGAAAAATATTATTATGGATTACAGAAGGGACCACATGAAAGTTGCCAACATCTTTAAATGAAAGTGATTTTTGTGGAATGAACTGGATTTGAACTTGGGACACTTGGGTTGTTAGAGCGCATCGTTAACCACTTGACCACTGTCACCTCCCCACTTCATTGTCGAGGTCTCTAAATCCCAGAAATCTTTCTACTCTAATAACTTCTTACCTCGGACTATAACGTTTACCCATTCATTTATATTTTTACTAACTAGACACCTGGTGTTGCCCGGACATACAATATGCTTAAACCTGACATTTTAATTTATGCAGATTGTGTATGTATTATTATAGAATCCATCCTTTAATGCATACTATGCTGGGTATCCGGCATTGCCTGGGTGTTTGGAGGTGTGTGTTGAGCAAAAATTAAAAAAAAAATTTTTAAGTACGGACACCTGCCAAGTCTTAATACTTGAATAAATTCAAACATGTTTCCTCTACTACTTCTTGCTGGCCCAGTGGTTAGTGTCGCAGGTTTTTTTTTTCACACTTTATTTTCTAACTTTGCCTCAAAGTTTCGGGTTCAATCCTTCCTACTTACCTACCAAAACTTTATTTTTTAACTCTCCCCCCCCCCCGACACAAACACCCGGGCAATGTCTTTTGTTTTGATTTACCCAAAAGCACACCTCGACCCCCACCCTCCCCCGTAAACACCCAGGCAAGAAGTCTTCGCTTATTCTTTTGTTTTGATCTACCCAAAACCACACCTCGAAACACGCGGGCATCGCCGGGTACTCCCCACTAGTATATAATAGATCAAATTAAAAAAAAAAATTTTATTAAATAAAATTAAAATTAAATTGAACAAAATATACAAATTAATGAATATATGATAGATTGAAGTAAAATATATGTCGATAAAAATCATAATTAGATAATACTCAAACGAAAGAATAGCTTAAAGGATATCAAATACTTAGAATTAGAATTTACGGATAAAATATAAAATAAATTAAGTGCGTGATCATTTAAATATATTAATAAACTAGCGGGGGTACCCGGCGTTGCCCGAGTGTTTGTTTCCAGGACGGGGGTGGAGTTTTAAAAAATGTTATGGTAGGTAAGTAGGAAGGATCAAACCCGGAGTCATGAGTAAAAGTAGGAAAATAAAGTGTGAAAAAAAAACATCTGCAACGTTAACAGTTCGGCCACCAAGAAAAGTCCATTCTAGTTGTTTAGGAAAAAAAAAAAAAACGACTACGGTAGGTCGGCGCGAACGTGAAAATATAATGTAAATTGTCCAGCACGCTAACCACTACACCACAGAGCACTGCAGCTTAGTTTAGTGATTTTAAATAACTTCACATGAAAGAACTACGAAGCCAAACCGGTGTTCTCTTCTCAACTGTTCCTTGTGAACGATCCCCAAACGGTGTTAAGTGGTGGCAGGGAGAGGAGGAATTTATAAGAGAGAAAATATTTTACCACTTCCATTGATCTTAACCGATTTTGACCGTGACTTCTCAGCAGAAAAAATATAGAAATCTAAGATTATCGAGGAATTTGAGAAATAATAAGCCTATAACACACCTCAGATATTGTTCTGCCGTTTGTGCATATCATATTTGCATGAAATATCTTAATTTTTAATCCTATTAAGGTCAAAATCATACGGGAAAAATGGGTTCATTTTATTTATATAGAGAAAATTAAAAATAATACAAATTGGGATATATTTTAATTCAATAAATTAGAGTAGATGAAATATAATTCTGGAAACTTAACCAATAGACATACCAACTTATCGTTGATTTGAATATTATAATTTAACTTTGATTTTTGATAAATAAAATCCATAAATATATATTAATTTATATTGAAATGTTTTAAATGTTTACATTATTTAATTTAAATAAATAAGATAATCAATTTATAATACAAATTGGATTAATAAATAATATATAATAAAATCGCATTAAAAATAGATAAATACAGTATTTATCAATCTATTTATATATCTATAAAAGTAAAATTGTCTGTGTGTGTGTGTGTACATTTCCCTACCAAACTACTCTGTCAAATTTCAGTCTACAGACTCGAGATTTGACTTAAAGGGTAATGAGATTTGGGAAAATCTTTTTAATCTGTTATCGGACGGAAATTTGGCTGTCAAGGGATCAAAGTTCAACGATTTGACCTTTGAAAACTCTACCAAACTCCTCCGTCAATTTTGGGTCTAGACACTTGAAATTTTAGATGTGAGTTACTTGGACATAGATGAAGCTTTTTACTTTGATTTGAGCCAAAAACCAATGTTAAGGGCTCAAAATTAGGGTCAAAGTTTAAAAAAAATTTAACTTCTTTGGTCTCTACCAAATTACTCAGCCAATTTTTTATCTAAATATTTGAAATTTTACATAAAGGGCATTCAGACATGTAGCAAGCTTTTTAATCCGTTTTGGGGCGAAAATTTGGCTGCTAAGAGGTTAAAGTTAAAAAAAAGTTGACCTTTGCCGACTCTACCAAACTCCTCTGCCAATTTTTGGTCTAAACACTTGAAATTTTAGATGTACGTTATCTGGACATGAGTCAAACTTTTTAATATATATATACATATGCACATAACGTTATGAACAGTACATAGGGCCCAAGCTAAGCCGAGCTAATCTGCTCGTATAATAAAAAATCGTTTAATATAACTAAGTTTGACAAAGGGAAATAACTCATTTAAATAGAAAAGTGAATTCTTGGTCTTTAACTGTTTTAAAACAAATTACAATAAAATATTACAAAGGGAAATTTTATATTAAAATTAAGATTAATGAAAAATAATTAAATGACAATAAAAGAATTATAATTTATGTAATAATAAATTCAATTAAAACAGTAATATAAATGAATTTAATATGGGTATAAAATTGAGATAAAATCAGCAATTGGTATAAGCGGAAATAAAACACATATTTTATAATTAGTTCCGTATAAAATAAATATATAGACATATGTTATATAACAATTATTAATATTATTATAAGTAAATATATATAAATTAGTTATAAATTAATAAAATACTGAATAGAATATGTTTTTATTAGTGTACATCAAAATAAATACAATTGATTAATCAGGAAATTTAAGTTTTAGTGACTTTACTTGAAAATACAAAATGGTGTAATAAAAACATACATGAAAGATGGTCGACCCTATCAAAAGCTATGGGCTGATCCAAATTGATCAGTGCGGCTTCCGTGGCATCTTCTATCCCTTCCTCTGAGATCGCATGGATCAGGTGTCAGTTGTTTTGAACAGATCTCCACTTCACAGCTCTGGTTCGATCAATTCGCCGATAACGACCGACCTGCAGCCGATTGGCCAAAATCTTTAGCTCTGTATATATATATATATATATATATATATATATATATATATATATATATATATATATATATATGCTAGAAGGCCGCCCGACATTGCCCGGTCGTAAACATCTAGTTCTTCCCTGCCATGCCTATCTGTTTTCCTCAGCAATGTGACCACTCCCTTTGTGACTTGACCCGTCAGAATCGGTATCAACATGGGCGACAGCCTCAAATACAATTCGTAAGGCAGACCATCGAGTCTCGGCGATCTGTTGCAGCTGACCTGCTTCAGCGCAAGACCCCTTACTCAGCTGCCTTGCTTTTGCATCTAGCATCTCTAGCCGCCTCGATTGCAATTTCTCTTCCAATTTTCGGATTTTGTAATCATTCCCAAATGCATTTTCTTTTCTTTTGAAATTATATCTATAACTGAAGTAACTCGAGTTATATATACATATATATTTTATTTCTTCAGCTTCGATTCAGGCTGATGCACCCAAGTCATATGAGTGTATTTTTTATTTTTGAAATCACAACTGTATAATACATAAAAATCGATAGAACATTAACTCTATAATAATATATACAAAATCTGCATAAATTAAAATATCATATTTAAGCATATTTTACGACCGGGCTAAACCGGACGTCCCTGCTAGCTTAGATAAATACTTTTGCAGATTTAACAAAAGAGCTACAATAATATCAGGGCCTTTTGGTCAAGATCAAAGTGTAGTATCTGTTCCGGCAGATACTGCACTTAAGATAATTTGTACCAGTCAATGGAGGGGAAACCCTCTATACTGGGACAATTATTATTTTTGGTAACCAGAGTGACCCCTTTTAGGGGAGCTGGTTTTTACCTCACATTAAAAACGGCCTTGTGCCTAATTTGCTCAGTGGGGGAGCAAATAAATACCATCTGTTCCGGCAGATGCTGCAAACTATGACTAGCTATGACTAGCAAAGACCAGATGTGGGGGCAACCCCACATGTCTGACCTTTAACCAGCTCCCATTTCCCACCTCTCGGGAGCTGGTCCCCTTTTCCCCTTCCCCCTCCCTTCACTCCTCACATTAAAAATCGGCCTTGTGCCTAATTTGCTCGGTGGGGGAGCAAATAAATACCATCTGTTCCGGCAGATACTGCAAGCTATGACTAGCTATGACTAGCAAAGACCAGATGTGGGGGCAACCCCACATGCCTGACCTTTAACCAGCTCCCATTTCCCACCTCTCGGGAGCTGGTCCCCTTTTTCCCTTCCCCCTCCCTTCACTCCTCACATTAAAAATCGGCCTTGTGCCTAATTTGCTCGGTGGGGGAGCAAATAAATACCATCTGTTCTTCAGATGCTGCACTTCTATTTCTTGTTCTCTTTCGGTGGAGGATCAGTCCTTCACGACTGAGACAATTTTTTTTTTTTTGTATCTTTTCTCCACGTTAAAAAAAACGACGCTGGTGTCTAACCCTGTCCTGGGGGGAGGCATAGTAAATAGGTACAATAATATCATTTATCCATTTATGCTGAACATCCACAGAATGGCAACATCAATATATTACATATGAATGAGTATGCTGTGGAATTTTCACAGATCCCGCTAGTAATAGATAAATGTAACAATTACAAATAATTGTGACAGTAAAATTAATTTTTCTTTCAAAAAAAAAATTGATGAGTAAATCAAGGGAGGTAAGCGTTAATCAATGAAACAGAATAATGGTTGATTGGTTGGTTTTGTTTTATGGCATATCAACCCTTTTCGGTTATTTAATGTTGGCACCAGTAACTCTGGGAGGAGGTTATGCTTCAAGTTTTTATAATTATATTTTCAAATATTTTTTCGTTCGTTTGTTTAGTGGCATATCGACCTTCGGTATTAATTCATGCTAGGAAGGTTGTTTTGTATATGGATGTTTGCTATGTTTTGTTTGTGATTTTATGTTTGAATAATATTGATGTTTTGTTTGTGATTTTATGTTTGAATAATATTGATGTTTTGTTTGTTATTTACATTTAGATTTTTTTGTAACTTTTTATATTGATGGTAAAAAAAATTAGATTTTATTGCATATTCCAATTTTTTTTATGAAGTTCATGATCTTTTTGGTTTCAAAAGTATTTTTTCAAATTTTCGTTGATTAAAATATTTTCCTCTTAGAGAGCTGTATTTTTACAATCATGAAATAAATGTTTTATAGTTTTATAGTTAGCAATTTGTTATAATAATTAATTGTGAGTTAGGTTGGAATGTCTGACGTGGAGTCGATTTACTATGATTCCTTGTCTTGTGTTTGTTTAATTTTCCTGTGTCCATTTTTTGAGGATGGATGTTATTTAATTCATGCTAGAAAGGTTGTTTTGTATATGGATGTTTGCTGTGCTTTGTTTGTGATTTTATGTTTGTATAATGTTAATGTTTTGTTTGCTATGTGCATTTAGAGTTTTTGTAAGTTTTTATATTGGTGGCAAAAAAAATTAGATTTTATTGTATATTCAATTTTTAAAAAATTTTTTTTTTTAACAAAAGTTCATGATCTTTTTGGTTTTAATTTCTTTGAGTATTTTTTTCAAATTTTCATTTATTAAAATATTTTCCCCTTAGTTTGTATTTTTACAATCCTCAAATAATTTTTTTTATAGTTAGTATATATCCACATTGGCAATTTGATTGTTTTTTCTTGTTTTAATAAATAATGTGGGTTAGGTGTGAATGTCTGACATGGCGTTGATTTAATACGATTTGTTGTCTTCTGATTGTTTTTTTTTTTTAATTTTCTTTTCTTTCCATTTTTTTTGAGGGTGGATGTTATTTTTGAAAAGTTCATTTTCTTTCTTCAGTTCTCATGATTGTTGTTCTCGTTTTAGTATATTTGTTTACAATATGCGTGTGTGAATGCAAAGATGAAGGTCAGACCAGTGTCAAGGGAAAGGTGTACTTTTTTTCTTTTTTCGCGATGAAATCGATCAGGGCCCTTATTCCTTACTTTGTCCAAATATTTTCTTCTTAGAGAGTTCGTATTTTCACAGTCCTCAAATGTTTTATAGTTAGTATATATCCACATTGGTACTTTGGCTGTTGTTCTTGTTCTAATAAATAATTGTGGCTTAGGTGTGAATGTCTTATGTGGACTATATTTAGTATGACTTCCTCTCTTCTGTTTTTTTATTTTTATGTGTCTATTTTTTTTTTTTTTTAGGGTGAATGTTATTTTGAAAAGTTTATTCTTCAGTTCCAGAATAATGGAGGAAAATTAAATCTGGATAGCATAGGGAGATATGTGCAAAACAGGAGACTTAGTTAGTTTGGTCACAATTAAAGAATGGATGAGAGAAAGAGTGATAAAAACGTCCTAAGATATGGGTCTCTTGCTTGGTTACCGGCATGCAGGGGATGTATCCAAATTAGGGTTATCCAATAATATTCAAACTCATAATATTTTTCAGTACTAGGACTTATACTTGAATCTTTGGGGCATACCATTAAGAACTTGCTCTGGGCATCACAGGTTACTGCTTGTTAATCAAAACTGAAACCTGGCCAGTAAGGATTGAGGATATGCGTTGCATGAAGGAAAATAATATAAGATATAAGGAGTCAGTCTTGGTCATCACCAGACATCTGAACACCACGGTTTGTTAAGTAGAAGTGAGACCTGGCCAAGCAAAGGGAAGAGTCTATCAGGCATGAGTACGCAGTGTCATGATGAATGAAAGTGAAACCTGGATAGTGAGGGTTGAGGACATGCGTTGCATGGAGAGAAATGATGTGAGAATGATACGATGAATGTGTAATGTGAATCCTAAAGATAGGCTTAGATCTGATAATCTCGGAGGAAGATTAAACCTGAACAGTATAGGGAGATGTGTGCAAAAGGGTAGACTTTGATGGTATGGCCACGTTGGTTTAGTATGTTAGATAATGGGTCCTACATAAGCAGACTGGCAGTTGTGGCCAGTGCGATATAGAGAATTGGGGTCATTGTTTTAGTTTAGAAATTCTTAAGTTCAAAAGCGGTCTGTTGTAAGCATGGCTGTAGGTGTGTGTTTAACTAATGCGTTACAAAAAAGATGGTTGTGTCTTTCTTCAACAATGATATATTTTTTTTAATGTCCGGAAAAATGTGTTAGTGCGTGTGGTATGAAATGGTTAGGTTGTGTTCTCCGTGATATAACTGGTATTACCAGATCAGGCTGTCTGAAGATATTGGCTTCCTGAGACGAAAATGCGCCTAACACTGATGCTTTTTTCTACTTTCTTTTGCAAAACTTGATTATGTTCGACAAAACTAAAAGCAAAAACAACCCCCCCCCTTTTCCTTCTTCTGATTTCCCCTTTCTCTTTCTATCTTCCCCACTTCCTGACTGGTTTCCTAACTTAAAATGTACCAAACATTAATACTGTAACCCTTTTCCCTCTCCCATTGCAAAACTCATTCATGTTCTGCAGGGCAGTGAACAAAACCGATAAAATACACTATAAAACAACCAAACCAAACACTACAAACTCGCGATTAAAGATACAACTAGCTTGAAGAATAAAATTCTTCTACAAAATAACTGGATGCAACACGTTGACATGGGGTGATGTTGTCATATTTTAACATCACAGAATCGTTCGTGGAACGTGATTATCCTATTTATATATACTTGCCTCTCCATGAGGGCAGAGTTAGACACCAAGGTCAGTTTTTAATGTAGCGGAAGGAACAAAAATAGAAATTGTCTCAGTCATGAAAGGATTTCTCCTCTACTAACCGACAACAGAAAATGTGAAGTGTAGCATCAGAACAGATACTACACTTGATCTTGGCCCAAAGGCTTACAAGATCAGTCTGACTTTTTTTTGTTTTTGTTTACTTACCTCCCCATGAGGGCAGAGTTAGACATGAGGTCGGTTTTTAAGGGGGGGGGACCAGCTCCCCAAAAAGGGGCACTCTGGTCAGTAACAAAAATTTAAAATGTATCAGTCGTGAAGGATTTTTCCTCCATTAACTGCGACCAAAAAACTGTAGCAGAACAGATACTACACTTTGATCTTGTATATATAGTTCATTGCCGGTAAACATTTACAATTTAATGTTGAAAAACAATAAAAAGAGATTTTTGGATGGTAGACAGCAGATCGGAAAACCGGTCTTTGAATCTCAGAGAAGATGGGCGAACACATTTTCCGTGGAGGCGACGGGAATTGCCACATGGAGATTGAGATCATAGTAAAATAAAGAACCATTCCTCCCTTAAGGTAGCGAATTTGCAATGCAGGTTTGACGTGGTAACATCAATGGCTGAATCTGAACTCATTTGTTCAGAAGAGCCAAAGAGACTTACGTCTATCATTTGTGTTGAGAAAGGTTTGTTTTCAGAGCGGAGTAACAGAGGATAGACACAGAGGACTCCTGGAACAGACATGAGAACGAAATAAAAATGTTCGATTTTATTATAATTAACACCACATTTGGTTCAAATAACGTAAACGTCTTTCTCATGTAAAAATATTTTTGTAAATTTTTGATTGCTGGTGTGCCGTAATGGTGAACATGGGGAAAAATTAAGTAACAAGATACAATTCCCTTTATGAAGCAAGGTAAATAACAAACAGTTCTGAACAATTGCAAGGTGAAATGATAAAATTGTTGTCGTAGTAAAGACGACATGATTCCATTTCCGTTTGATGAAAACCTTTTTTTTTTCTTTTTTTTTTTGTTGCAGACCGTCTAACATTTGGTCAGTTGTGTATAAATCCCAAGAGCAATAGGAGCCTTCTATTATGCTTGAAAGTGACACAATGTTCAACGAGCAAGATCGGAAATGCGTCGCTGTACAACTCATGCTCTCTACCAGTCCAAATTATAACAACAGGACCATTGCCAGCACCTTCAATGGTTCAATGCTTGAGGGCATGGATCAACGAAGTTTCTGGCTACGGTTATGGTATTTGGTGTGGTTTCAAGTGAAGGCTACATCATGCCTTCAAATCCAACGTAAACAAATTCCTGATGAACCGCCCCCTTAAGTAGACACTTTATGAAATCTCAACACTAACGTACAACGTACTGTACATGCAATAACCCTTATCCCTGAGTGGCTTCCGGGCCTTGATAAGTGGTGACCTCCTTGTAAAAAAAAAAAAAAAAAAATGCCACCTCACATCCTTGAAGTCGGCTTGAAAGTCAACACCAAAGTATACCTGGATGCACTGAAGAGTGTAGTGACCTTCTGGTGCAATCAGGTGGCTGCTGGCAGATCCTGGGTGTGGCAGCAGGACTCGCTGCTAGCACACAAGTACAAAGAGGCCTAGGCTTTGTACCCTTCTCTCACTGCTCTCCTCCTCCCCCGACCTGAACCCACTGGACTAATTTTTTTTTTTTTTTTTTTTTTTTTTTTACAAGGGTGTCACCACTTATCAAGGCCCAGAGACCACCCGAGGATAAGGGTTAATAGGTATACATTAGTCATTGTGATTTTAGCACAGTAAACAGTGGGAATTTTGAAACTTGGATTACTTAGGGGGACGATTCAATTAGAACTTGTTCACATTGGACTTTTTCTTTTTCTTTTTTTTTTTTTTTTTCATAGGATCAACTCATTATCAAGGCCAAGAGGCCACTCAAGGATAAGGGTTAAAGAGTGTACAGTAGAAATTGGACAATATAATAATCATTAGTAATGAAAATTTGTTAAATTTGATAACTTATATGGAACGGCTCATCAAGAACTTATTTACGTTAGACTTGAAGACAACCATATTGTAGTCGGCCAGAAAGCAGGAAAACGGAAGACAATTCCACAGGCGTGCAGTTCTAATAAAAAAGCTTTGTTCATGGAATCTACGTTTAGGTTTAGGCACAGATAAAGAGTGGGGGGAATTATTGATAGTGTTTACAGCTAGACGAGTGTTTCTTGTGAAAGTTTTGCGAGGGGGGACCAAAGATTGAAGCTCATTCGAACACTTTCCATGAAAATAACGATACATCAGAGACAAACTCGCAACATCTCTTCTGTGAGATAGAGGTTGCAAGGAAGAGAAAAGGACATCTCCTACGAGGCTACGAAGTCTATTTTGAACCCTATCAAGGCAGGACAAGTCTTTTCTAGCAGCTCCTGTCCAGATGTGGCAACAGTATTCCATCCTTGGACGTACCTGGCTCTTATATAGATAGAGAATTGCATCAGCAGTGAGATATCTACTGGATCGATAGAAAGATCCCACCATTTTTCCAGCGGTCTTACTTCAAAAACATCACCAACATGTCCTCCTAAAACATCAAAGCCATCCTGATCACTGCCATCCACCACGTATTCACTGAGCTCCTACCGGCGCTTGTTAAAAAGGCATGCTCCCAGTTCCAGACCCATATTGAGACGGTGATTCGAGCTGAAGGCAGCTACATTGAATAGAAACCAGCTCTACTACATAATCAAGTTACCTGAATTGATTTTTTTCAATATGAAGCTGTAGTGTCGTTTTCTTTAGGGCGACAACTTTATCGCTCCACCCTGTAATGAGCAATAGAGGAACAGTACACAATTTATTAACATGACGTTTCACGTGATTGACTGCCACGTGGCGAGTACGATTGTGTTATGCAAAAGAATTTGATGAGTTGTAAACATTACACGTAGGAACAAAACGAAATACAACAAAATATTACAAGTAGATGTAGAACAGTTGAGGTAGCAGGTTCAGGCCCAGACGATCACATAGGGAAGTGAAACCTGGCTAGTGAGGGTTGAGGACATGCGTTGCATGAAGAAAAACGGTATGCAAAGTATACAGTGGGTGTGTCATGTGCTTGATAAAAGCTTAGATTTAATATTACTAACCAGCATAGCGTTACCACTATCTGCTAGAGGTGCAGGCTATGTGTACATTGTGTGATGATGTATGGAAGTGAAGCCTGGCCTGCTGGAGTTGAGGACATGCGTTGCATGGCAATAAATGATATCATTGATGTGTAATGTGAGTTAACTTTTGTGATTAATTGCACCCATAATCGATCACGAAAGTAAACTTTTCCAGATGGGATACAACGAGATGCATTCATCTCCAAGAAAGGTCTTTTGGGTGCTATGAAAGATAGGGAATACTGGAAGGGTGTTGTGAGTTCTATCTCGGCTGAGGCTGCAGGATGATGATAATAGACGTGAGTCTTAAAGATGACCTCAGAAGACGATTAAATCTGGAGAGTACAGGAGGATGTGCGCAGAACAGGAGCCTTTGTTGATTTGGTTGTATTGAAATAATGAATGAAAGTTCTTGTGTTTGTAGATGTAGAGCAGTTGAGATAGCAGGGTCGGTTGGTAGTGAAAAGCCAAGGAAAACATGGGAAGAAGTGATAAGGGTGGATTTGAGATAAAGAGAGATAAAGACCTGGTCAGAGATAGGTTAGTTTGGAAAATTTCTAAAAACCATCCAACACATGCCAGTATGCAAAACAGGTGTTAAACTGGTGATGATGATGATGGATGAGAGTAATTTGTTTGGTAGATGCAGAACAGTTGAGGTAGCGAAGTCAGTTAGCAGAAGAAGGCCAAGAAAAAAGATGAAAAGATGGATTTTAGAGAAGAAAGAAAAATATAGCTTAGTTTTGAAGTCGATTTCCAAAAGCCGTCCAACACATGCCAGCAGGTTAAACTGATGATGATGATGGTTAATAGATATAGAGAAGTTGATGTGGCAGGGTCAATTGACAGGGGAAGGTTCAGAAGCCAAACCAGAAGAATGCCTAACTCAAAGTGTCTTGAGTCGCTTATTCTTCTGGTTTGCCAAGTTTTGTACTGTTGCAATATTTTTCATATATAATAAGGATAAGTTCAGTGAAAGTTGGAAGATTCTACTTATAGACACTGGCGATAGGAACTGACCAATCAAATTGAGCCACATTCTGTTAACAACCAATCAGAAAACAAAATTGTTGCATAAAAGTATTGAATCTTTTTAGCATTCCAGCACATAATCTTTTTGTGACAACACGAAAAAGATCTTTTGTTTTTTTACCTGCAAAATTATAAAAGTCCAGGACCTGTACAGAACAGCTAACCACTAAAAATTCTTCATCTTCAGAACTTGTATAGAATAACTACCCATCAGAAACTCTTCTAAAATTAAGCATGGCTTTCAATTCAAGATGTACTAATTTATATTAATTTATTAATGTATTTGTTAAATTGTTAGGTGAAAGTACAGAATAGTTAACAAAGTTCCTTTCCCCATGTTAAGAATGGCTTTTTAAATAATGTTCTGCAGTTTACTGACTGTGCTGAAATAATAATTTAGAAAGCTATTCTTAAATTGGAGAGGTGAGGCTTAGTTAACTATTCTTTACTTTCACCTAACAATTTAATAAATAAATTAATTTGAGAGATTGAAATTCTCACTTAAAGTTATATAACTGATGAAGTTTAATATCAGGAACTGAATCTGACCAAACACTGTTTGCTGCAGACTTTGAGTCGGGCATTCTTTTGGTTTGCCGCTATGAAAAATATGGGAGAAAGTGATAAAAATGGAGAGGAGAGAAAAAAGACCTGGCTAGAGATAGTTCACAAAGCCCTCTCCCTTTTTATGCTAAGAATGGCTTTCTAAACAATAAGGTTATTGTTTTAGCACAGTCAGTAAACTGCAGGCGATTATTTAGAAAGCCATTCTTAACATGCCGACTGGAGGAGGGACTTTTTTTTTTAACTAATCTGTATCTTCACTTAACAATTGAATAAATAAATCTATCTATAAAAGTGAGAATGTGTGTGTGTGAGGACACTTGTCAACCTATATACTAAACGAATTTTTTATCTACAGATTTGGTATATAGGGTATTCGGACATGTGGAAAACTTTTTAATCATCGGGGTTTTATCCGGAAAAAAAGGGCTGCGAAGGGGTTAAAATTGAAAAATTGGTACATGGAAGTCATCAGATTTTTATCTGTTTGCCAACTGTTTTACGAATGTGCATGCATGAATCGTTCACGTGCCAGATTACTTACGTTAAGAATAAGTAGGTTTGAAAATACGACATGACATGACATGAGAGAAAGAAGGATTAATAAAGACCTGGCCAGAGATAGATTAGTTTAGCTGGTAACAGCCATTAGAGCAGTGATGATGATGACAATAATGATGATGGTGATGATAATAGTTTGTGTTATGACGAAATAATCTTTGCGAAGCTGGGGAAGAAATGCCGCCACCAACATTAGGGGGAGTAAATTTGTTAGAAGCACAGACATAAAATACTACCTACCACTGCGAGGGGTGTAGAACTTGGGTCTATAGCAATGGTAGGCAAACACGGAATCTCTATGGGCGGCTCGTTTGATAGGGTAGTGGCGGTAGTCGACTGCAGACCGTCTGCAGCGGACAATTGAACCTCCAGTAAAAGACAGACCAAAACGAGGCTGGAAGAGATCAGAAAAAGTATAGTTCGTCAAAATAAGTCAAAAGATGTGTGCTTATTTTTAACTTGTTTATTTTTTATTTTATTTTTTTAACTTAGTGTTTTTTAAATTTTTTATTTTTTTTTAACTTAGTGCTTTTGTAATTAGGGACTGCCAAACGATTATGAAAAATTGATCGCATGTTTCCGTGACGTCAGATTTGTGTTAACTATACGAACTATGGAAAAGCAGAAGCGGCTTAATGATTTTTTAAAACCTTTAACTTAGTGCTTTTGTAATTTTTTTATTTTTTTAACTTAGTGCTTTTGCAATTTTTAAATTTTTTTAACTTGGTGCGTTTGTAATTGTTTTATTTTTTTAACTTAGTGCTTTTTGTAAGTTTTTTTTATTTTTTTTAACTTAGTGCTTTTGTAATTTTTTTTTTTTAACTTGGTGCTTTTTGTAAGTTTTTTATTTTTTTAACTTAGTGCTTTTAGTAAGTTTTTTTTAATTTTTTTAACTTAGTGCTTTTTGTAATTTTTTTTTATTTTTTTAACTTAGTGCTTTTGTAATTTTTTTATTTTTTTAACTTAGTGCTTTTATAAGTTTTTTATTTTTTTAACTTAGTGCTTTTGTAATTTTTTTATTTTTTTAACTTAGTGCTTTTGTAATTTTTTATTTTTTTTTAACTTAGTGCTTTTGTAATTTTTTATTTTTTTAACTTAGTGTTTTTGTAATTTTTTATTTTTTTTAACTTAGTGCTTTTGTAATTTTTTATTTTTTTTAACTTAGTGTTTTTGTAATGTTTTATTTTTTTAACTTAGTGTTTTTGTAATTTTTTATTTTTTTTAACTTAGTGTTTTTGTAATTTTTTTATTTTTTTAAATTAGTGCTTTTGTAATTTTTTATTTTTTTAACTCACTGCTTTTGTAATTTTTTTATTTTTTTAACTTAGTGTTTTTGTAATTTTTTCATTTTTTTAACTTAGTGCTTTTGTAATTTTTTTTATTTTTTTAAATTAGTGCTTTTGTAATTTTTTATTTTTTTTAACTTACTGCTTTTGTAATTTTATTTTATTTTTTTAACTTAGTGCTTTTGTAATGTTTTATTTTTTTAACTTAGTGTTTTTGTAATTTTTTAATTTTTTATCTTAGTGCTTTTGTAATTTTTTTATTTTTTTACCTTAGTGCTTTTGTAATTTTTTTATTTTTTTAACCTAGTGCTTTTGTAAGTTTTTTAATTTTCTTAACTTAGTGTTTTTGTAATTTTTTATTTTTTTTAACTTAGTGCTTTTGTAATTTTTTAATTTTTTTGCTTAGTGCTTTTGTAATTTATTAATTTTTTAACTTAGTGCTTTTGTAATGTTTTATTTTTTTAACTTAGTGTTTTTGTAATTTTTTAATTTTTTATCTTTGTGCTTTTGTAATTTTTTTATTTTTTTAACTTAGTGCTTTTGTAAGTTTTTTTTATTTTTTTTAACTTAGTGCTTTTGTATTTTTTTATTTTTTACTTAGTGCTTTTGTAATTTTTTTATTTTTTTAACTTAGTGCTTTTATAAGTTTTTTATTTTTTTAACTTAGTGCTTTTGTAATTTTTTTATTTTTTTAACTTAGTGCTTTTGTAATTTTTTATTTTTTTTTAACTTAGTGCTTTTGTAATTTTTTATTTTTTTAACTTAGTGTTTTTGTAATTTTTTATTTTTTTTAACTTAGTGCTTTTGTAATTTTTTATTTTTTTTAACTTAGTGTTTTTGTAATGTTTTATTTTTTTAACTTAGTGTTTTTGTAATTTTTTATTTTTTTTAACTTAGTGTTTTTGTAATTTTTTTATTTTTTTAAATTAGTGCTTTTGTAATTTTTTATTTTTTTAACTCACTGCTTTTGTAATTTTTTTATTTTTTTAACTTAGTGTTTTTGTAATTTTTTCATTTTTTTAACTTAGTGCTTTTGTAATTTTTTTTATTTTTTTAAATTAGTGCTTTTGTAATTTTTTATTTTTTTTAACTTACTGCTTTTGTAATTTTATTTTATTTTTTTAACTTAGTGCTTTTGTAATGTTTTATTTTTTTAACTTAGTGTTTTTGTAATTTTTTAATTTTTTATCTTAGTGCTTTTGTAATTTTTTTATTTTTTTACCTTAGTGCTTTTGTAATTTTTTTATTTTTTTAACCTAGTGCTTTTGTAAGTTTTTTAATTTTCTTAACTTAGTGTTTTTGTAATTTTTTATTTTTTTTAAGTTAGTGCTTTTGTAATTTTTTAATTTTTTTGCTTAGTGCTTTTGTAATTTATTAATTTTTTAACTTAGTGCTTTTGTAATGTTTTATTTTTTTAACTTAGTGTTTTTGTAATTTTTTAATTTTTTATCTTTGTGCTTTTGTAATTTTTTTATTTTTTTAACTTAGTGCTTTTGTAAGTTTTTTTTATTTTTTTTAACTTAGTGCTTTTGTATTTTTTTATTTTTTACTTAGTGCTTTTGTAATTTTTTTATTTTTTTTAACTTAGTGCTTTTGTAATTTTTTTATTTTTTACTTAGTGCTTTTGTATTTTTTTATTTTTTTTAACTTAGTGCTTTTGTAATTTTTTTATTTTTTTAACTTAGTGCTTTTGCAATTTTTTTATTTTTTTTAACTTAGTGCTTTTGTAATTTTTTTATTTTTTACTTAGTGCTTTTGTAATTTTTTTATTTTTTACTTAGTGCTTTTGTAATTTTTTAATTTTTTTTAACTTAGTGCTTTTGTATTTTTTTATTTTTTTTAACTTAGTGCTTTTGTAATTTTTTTATTTTTTACTTAGTGCTTCTGTATTTTTTTAATTTTTTTACTTAGTGCTTTTGTAATTTTTTTAATTTTTTTAACTTAATGCTTTTGTAATTTTTTATTTTTTTTAACTTAGTGCTTTTTGTAATTTTTTATTTTTTTAACTTAGTGCTTTTGTAATTTTTTTCATTTTTTTAACTTAGTGCTTTTGTAATTTTTTTATTTTTTTTAACTTAGTGCTTTTGTATTTTTTTATTTTTTTTAACTTAGTGCTTTTGTATTTTTTTAATTTTTTAACTTAGTGCTTTTGTAATTTTTTTAATTTTTTTAACTTAATGCTTTTGTAATTTTTTATTTTTTTTAACTTACTGCTTTTGTATTTTTTTATTTTTTTTAACTTAGTGCTTTTGTAAGTTTTTTCATTTTTTTAACTTAGTGCTTTTGTAATTTTTTATTTTTTTTAACTTAGTGCTTTTGTATTTTTTTAGTTTTTTTAACTTAGTGCTTTTGTATTTTTTTAATTTTTTAACTTAGTGCTTTTGTAATTTTTTTAATTTTTTTAACTTAATGCTTTTGTAATTTTTTATTTTTTTTAACTTAGTGTTTTTGTAATGTTTTATTTTTTTAACTTAGTGTTTTTGTAATTTTTTATTTTTTTTAACTTAGTGTTTTTGTAATTTTTTTATTTTTTTAAATTAGTGCTTTTGTAATTTTTTATTTTTTTAACTCACTGCTTTTGTAATTTTTTTATTTTTTTAACTTAGTGTTTTTGTAATTTTTTCATTTTTTTAACTTAGTGCTTTTGTAATTTTTTTTATTTTTTTAAATTAGTGCTTTTGTAATTTTTTATTTTTTTTAACTTACTGCTTTTGTAATTTTATTTTATTTTTTTAACTTAGTGCTTTTGTAATGTTTTATTTTTTTAACTTAGTGTTTTTGTAATTTTTTAATTTTTTATCTTAGTGCTTTTGTAATTTTTTTATTTTTTTACCTTAGTGCTTTTGTAATTTTTTTATTTTTTTAACCTAGTGCTTTTGTAAGTTTTTTAATTTTCTTAACTTAGTGTTTTTGTAATTTTTTATTTTTTTTAACTTAGTGCTTTTGTAATTTTTTAATTTTTTTGCTTAGTGCTTTTGTAATTTATTAATTTTTTAACTTAGTGCTTTTGTAATGTTTTATTTTTTTAACTTAGTGTTTTTGTAATTTTTTAATTTTTTATCTTTGTGCTTTTGTAATTTTTTTATTTTTTTAACTTAGTGCTTTTGTAAGTTTTTTTTATTTTTTTTAACTTAGTGCTTTTGTATTTTTTTATTTTTTACTTAGTGCTTTTGTAATTTTTTTATTTTTTTAACTTAGTGCTTTTATAAGTTTTTTATTTTTTTAACTTAGTGCTTTTGTAATTTTTTTATTTTTTTAACTTAGTGCTTTTGTAATTTTTTATTTTTTTTTAACTTAGTGCTTTTGTAATTTTTTATTTTTTTAACTTAGTGTTTTTGTAATTTTTTATTTTTTTTAACTTAGTGCTTTTGTAATTTTTTATTTTTTTTAACTTAGTGTTTTTGTAATGTTTTATTTTTTTAACTTAGTGTTTTTGTAATTTTTTATTTTTTTTAACTTAGTGTTTTTGTAATTTTTTTATTTTTTTAAATTAGTGCTTTTGTAATTTTTTATTTTTTTAACTCACTGCTTTTGTAATTTTTTTATTTTTTTAACTTAGTGTTTTTGTAATTTTTTCATTTTTTTAACTTAGTGCTTTTGTAATTTTTTTTATTTTTTTAAATTAGTGCTTTTGTAATTTTTTATTTTTTTTAACTTACTGCTTTTGTAATTTTATTTTATTTTTTTAACTTAGTGCTTTTGTAATGTTTTATTTTTTTAACTTAGTGTTTTTGTAATTTTTTAATTTTTTATCTTAGTGCTTTTGTAATTTTTTTATTTTTTTACCTTAGTGCTTTTGTAATTTTTTTATTTTTTTAACCTAGTGCTTTTGTAAGTTTTTTAATTTTCTTAACTTAGTGTTTTTGTAATTTTTTATTTTTTTTAAGTTAGTGCTTTTGTAATTTTTTAATTTTTTTGCTTAGTGCTTTTGTAATTTATTAATTTTTTAACTTAGTGCTTTTGTAATGTTTTATTTTTTTAACTTAGTGTTTTTGTAATTTTTTAATTTTTTATCTTTGTGCTTTTGTAATTTTTTTATTTTTTTAACTTAGTGCTTTTGTAAGTTTTTTTTATTTTTTTTAACTTAGTGCTTTTGTATTTTTTTATTTTTTACTTAGTGCTTTTGTAATTTTTTTATTTTTTTTAACTTAGTGCTTTTGTAATTTTTTTATTTTTTACTTAGTGCTTTTGTATTTTTTTATTTTTTTTAACTTAGTGCTTTTGTAATTTTTTTATTTTTTTAACTTAGTGCTTTTGCAATTTTTTTATTTTTTTTAACTTAGTGCTTTTGTAATTTTTTTATTTTTTACTTAGTGCTTTTGTAATTTTTTTATTTTTTACTTAGTGCTTTTGTAATTTTTTAATTTTTTTTAACTTAGTGCTTTTGTATTTTTTTATTTTTTTTAACTTAGTGCTTTTGTAATTTTTTTATTTTTTACTTAGTGCTTCTGTATTTTTTTAATTTTTTTACTTAGTGCTTTTGTAATTTTTTTAATTTTTTTAACTTAATGCTTTTGTAATTTTTTATTTTTTTTAACTTAGTGCTTTTTGTAATTTTTTATTTTTTTAACTTAGTGCTTTTGTAATTTTTTTCATTTTTTTAACTTAGTGCTTTTGTAATTTTTTTATTTTTTTTAACTTAGTGCTTTTGTATTTTTTTATTTTTTTTAACTTAGTGCTTTTGTATTTTTTTAATTTTTTAACTTAGTGCTTTTGTAATTTTTTTAATTTTTTTAACTTAATGCTTTTGTAATTTTTTATTTTTTTTAACTTACTGCTTTTGTATTTTTTTATTTTTTTTAACTTAGTGCTTTTGTAAGTTTTTTCATTTTTTTAACTTAGTGCTTTTGTAATTTTTTATTTTTTTTAACTTAGTGCTTTTGTATTTTTTTAGTTTTTTTAACTTAGTGCTTTTGTATTTTTTTAATTTTTTCACTTAGTGCTTTTGTAATTTTTTTAATTTTTTTAACTTAATGCTTTTGTAATTTTTTATTTTTTTTAACTTACTGCTTTTGTATTTTTTTATTTTTTTTAACTTAGTGCTTTTGTAATTTTTTTCATTTTTTTAACTTAGTGTTTTTGTATTTTTTTATTTTTTTTAACTTAGTGCTTTTGTAATTTTTTATTTTTTTTAACTTAGTGTTTTTGTAATTTTTTATTTTTTTTAACTTAGTGCTTTTGTAATTTTTTTATTTTTTTTAACTTAGTGCTTTTGTATTTTTTTATTTTTTTTAACTTAGTGCTTTTGTATTTTTTTATTTTTTTTAACTTAGTGCTTTTGTAATTTTTTTATTTTTTACTTAGTGCTTTTGGATTTTTTTATTTTTTTTAACTTAGTGCTTTTGTAATTTTTTTATTTTTTTTAACTTAGTGCTTTTGTATTTTTTTAATTTTTTAACTTAGTGCTTTTGTAATTTTTTAAATTTTTTTAACTTAATGCTTTTGTAATTTTTTATTTTTTTAACTTAGTGTTTTTGTAATTTTTTATTTTTTTTAACTTAGTGCTTTTGTAATTTTTTTCATTTTTTTAACTTAGTGCTTTTGTAATTTTTTTATTTTTTTTAACTTAGTGCTTTTGTATTTTTTTATTTTTTTTAACTTAGTGCTTTTGTATTTTTTTAATTTTTTAACTTAGTGCTTTTGTAATTTTTTTAATTTTTTTAACTTAATGCTTTTGTAATTTTTTATTTTTTTTTACTTACTGCTTTTGTATGTTTTCATTTTTTTTAACTTAGTGCTTTTGTAATTTTTTTCATTTTTTTAACTTAGTGCTTTTGTAATTTTTTTATTTTTTTTAACTTAGTGCTTTTGTATTTTTTTATTTTTTTTAACTTAGTGCTTTCGTATTTTTTAATTTTTTAACTTAGTGCTTTTGTAATTTTTTTAATTTTTTTAACTTAATGCTTTTGTAATTTTTTATTTTTTTTTAACTTACTGCTTTTGTATTTTTTTATTTTTTTTAACTTAGTGCTTTTGTAATTTTTTTCATTTTTTTAACTTAGTGCTTTTGTATTTTTTTCATTTTTTAACTTAGTGCTTTTGTATTTTTTTTAATTTTTTTAACTTAATGCTTTTGTAATTTTTTATTTTTTTAACTTAGTGTTTTTGTAATTTTTTATTTTTTTTAACTTAGTGCTTTTGTAATTTTTTTATTTTTTTAACTTAGTGCTTTTGTAATTTTTCTATTTTTTTAACTTAGTGCTTTTGTATTTTCTATTTTTTTTAACTTAGTGCTTTTGTAAGTTTTTTTTAATTTTTTAACTTAGTGTTTTTGTAATTTTTTATTTTTTTTAACTTAGATCTTTTGTAATTTTTTTATTTTTTTTAACTTAGTGCTTTTGTATTTTTTTATTTTTTTTAACTTAGTGTTTTTGTAATTTTTTATTTTTTTTAACTTAGTGCTTTTGTAATTTTTTATTTTTTTAACTTAGTGTTTTTGTAATTTTTTATTTTTTTTAACTTAGTGTTTTTGTAATTTTTTATTTTTTTTAACTTAGTGCTTTTGTAATTTTTTTATTTTTTTTAACTTAGTGCTTTTGTATTTTTTTATTTTTTTTAACTTAGTGTTTTTGTAATTTTTTATTTTTTTTAACTTAGTGTTTTTGTAATTTTTTATTTTTTTTAACTTAGTGCTTTTGTAATTTTTTTATTTTTTTTAGCTTAGTGTTTTTGTATTTTTTTATTTTTTTTAACTTAGTGTTTTTGTAATTTTTTAATTTTTTTAACTTAGTGTTTTTGTAATTTTTTTCATTTTTTTAACTTAGTGCTTTTGTAATTTTTTTATTTTTTTTAACTTAGTGCTTTTGTATTTTTTTATTTTTTTTAACTTAGTGTTTTTGTAATTTTTTAATTTTTTAACTTAGTGTTTTTGTAATTTTTTATTTTTTTTAACTTAGTGCTTTTGTATTTTTTTATTTTTTTAACTCAGTGCTTTTGTAATTTTTTAATTTTTTTAACTTAGTGTTTTTGTAATTTTTTATTTTTTTTAACTTAGTGCTTTTGTAATTTTTTATTTTGTTTAACTTAGTGTTTTTGTAATGTTTTATGTTTTTAACTTAGTGTTTTTGTAATTTTTTATTTTTTTTAACTTAGTGTTTTTGTAATTTTTTATTTTTTTTAACTTAGTGCTTTTGTAATTGTTTTATTTTTTTAACTTAGTGTTTTTGTAAGTTTTTATTTTTTTTAACTTAGTGCTTTTGTAATTTTTTATTTTTTTTAACTTAGTGCTTTTGTAATTTTTTATTTTTTTTAACTTAGTGTTTTTGTAATGTTTTATTTTTTTAACTTAGTGTTTTTGTAATTTTTTTTATTTTTTTTAACTTAGTGTTTTTGTAATTTTTTATTTTTTTTAACTTACTGCTTTTGTAATTGTTTTATTTTTTTAACTTAGTGTTTTTGTAAGTTTTTTATTTTTTTAACTTAGTGCTTTTGTAATTTTTTTATTTTTTTTAACTTAGTGCTTTTGTAATTTTTTAATTTTTTACTTAGTGCTTTTGTAATTTTTTAATTTTTTACTTAGTGCTTTTGTAATTTTTTAATTTTTTAACTTAGTGCTTTTGTAATGTTTTATTTTTTTAACTTAGTGTTTTTGTAATTTTTTAATTTTTTAACTTAGTGCTTTTGTAATTTTTTTATTTTTTTAACTTAGTACTTTTGTAAATTTTTTTTTTTTTAACTTAGTGCTTTTGTAATTTTTTATTTTTTTTAACTTAGTGCTTTTGTACTTTTTTAATTTTTTTAACTTAGTGTTTTTGTAATTTTTTATTTTTTTTAACTTAGTGCTTTGTAATTTATTATTTTTTTTAACTTAGTGTTTTTGTAATGTTTTATTTTTTTAACTTAGTGTTTTTGTAATTTTATATTTTTTTTAACTTAGTGTTTTTGTAATTTTTTTTTTTTTAACTTAGTGTTTTTGTAATTTTTTTATTTTTTTAAATTAGTGCTTTTGTAATTTTATTTGTTTTTTTAAATTAGTTCTTGTGTAATTTTTTATTTTTTTAACTTACTGCTTTTGTAATTGTTTTATTTTTTTAACTTAGTGTTTTTGTAAGTTTTTTTTTTTAACTTAGTGCTTTTGTAATGTTTTTATTTTTTTTAACTTAGTGCTTTTGTAATTTTTTTTATTTTTTTTAACTTAGTACTTTTGTAAGTTCTTTTTATTTTTTTAACTTAGTGCTTTTGTAAGTTTTTTTTAATTTTTTTTAACTTAGTGCTTTTGTAAGTTTTTTTTAATTTTTTAACTTAGTGCTTTTGTAATTTTTTTTATTTTTTTTAACTTAGTGCTTTTGTAATTTTTTTATTTTTTTAACTTAGTGCTTTTGTAATTTTTATTTTATTTTTTTAACTTAGTGCTTTTGTAATTTTTATTTTATTTTTTTTAACTTAGTGTTTTTGTAATATTTTTTTCAACTTAGTACTTTTTGTAAGTTTTTTTTATTTTTTTAACTTAGTACTTTTGTAAGTCCTTTTTATTTTTTTAACTTAGTGCTTTTGTAAGTTTTCTTTAATATTTTTAACTTAGTGCTTTTGTAAGTTTTCTTTAATATTTTTAACTTAGTGCTTTTGTAATTTAAAAAAAATTTTTTTAACTTAGTGCTTTTGTAAGTTTTTTTTATTTTTTTAACTTAGTGTTTTTGTAAGTTTTTTTTATTTTTTAAACTTAGTGCTTTTGTAAGTTTTTTTTATTTTTTTAACTTAGTGCTTTTGTAATTTTTTTAAATTTTTTTTAAATTAATGCTTTTGTAATTTTTTTTTTAACTTAGTGTTTTTGTAATTTTTTTATTTTTTTAACTTAGTGTTTTCGTAATTTTTTTTTATTTTTTTAACTTAGTGCTTTTGTAAGTTTTTTTTATTTTTTTTAACTTAGTGCTTTTGTAAGTTTTTTTAAGTTTTTTTAACTTAGTGCTTTTGTATTTTTTTTTAACTTAGTGTTTTTGTAAGTTTTTTTTATTTTTTTAACTTAGTGCTTTTGTAATTTTTTTTATTTTTTTAACTTAGTGCTTTTGTAATTTTTTTATTTTTTTAACTTAGTGTTTTTTTAAGTTTTTTTTATTTTTTTAACTTAGTGCTTTTGTAATTTTTTTAATTTTTTTAACTTAGTGCTTTTGTAAGTTTTTTTTATTTTTTTAACTTAGTGCTTTTGTAAGTTTTTTATTTTTTTAACTTAGTGTTTTTGTAGGTTTTTTTATTTTTTTAACTTCGTGCTTTTGTAAGTTTTTTTAATTTTTTTAACTTAGTGTTTTTGTAATTTTTTATTTTTTTAACCTAGTGCTTTTGTAAGTTTTTTAATTTTCTTAACTTAGTGTTTTTGTAATTTTTTATTTTTTTTAACTTAGTGTTTTTGTAATTTTTTAATTTTTTTGCTTAGTGCTTTTGTAATTTTTTAATTTTTTAACTTAGTGCTTTTGTAATGTTTTATTTTTTTAACTTAGTGTTTTTGTAATTTTTTAATTTTTTATCTTAGTGCTTTTGTAATTTTTTTATTTTTTTACCTTAGTGCTTTTGTAATTTTTTTATTTTTTTAACCTAGTGCTTTTGTAAGTTTTTTAATTTTCTTAACTTAGTGTTTTTGTAATTTTTTATTTTTTTTAACTTAGTGCTTTTGTAATTTTTTAATTTTTTTGCTTAGTGCTTTTGTAATTTTTTAATTTTTTAACTTAGTGCTTTTGTAATGTTTTATTTTTTTAACTTAGTGTTTTTGTAATTTTTTAATTTTTTATCTTAGTGCTTTTGTAATTTTTTTATTTTTTTAACTTAGTGCTTTTGCAATTTTTTTATTTTTTTTAACTTAGTGCTTTTGTATTTTTTTATTTTTTACTTAGTGCTTTTGTAATTTTTTAATTTTTTTAACTTAGTGCTTTTGTAATTTTTTTATTTTTTACTTAGTGCTTTTGTAATTTTTTAATTTTTTTAACTTAGTGCTTTTGTATTTTTTTATTTTTTTTAACTTAGTGCTTTTGTAATTTTTTTATTTTTTTTAACTTAGTGCTTTTGTAATTTTTTTATTTTTTTTAACTTAGTGCTTTTGTATTTTTTTATTTTTTTTAAGTTAGTGTTTTTGTAATTTTTTATTTTTTTTAACTTAGTGTTTTTGTAATTTTTTAATTTTTTTAACTTAGTGCTTTTGTAATTGTTTTATTTTTTTTAACTTAGTGTTTTTGTATTTTTTTATTTTTTTTAACTTAGTGTTTTTGTAATTTTTTAATTTTTTTAACTTAGTGTTTTTGTAATTTTTTATTTTTTTTAACTTAGTGCTTTTGTAATTTTTTTATTTTTTTTAACTTAGTGCTTTTGTAATTTTTTTATTTTTTTTAACTTAGTGTTTTTGTAATTTTTTATTTTTTTAACTTAGTGCTTTTGTAATTTTTTATTTTTTTTAACTTAGTGTTTTTGTAATTTTTTATTTTTTTTAACTTAGTGCTTTTGTAATTTTTTTATTTTTTTTAACTTAGTGCTTTTGTATTTTTTTATTTTTTTTAACTTAGTGTTTTTGTAATTTTTTAATTTTTTTAACTTAGTGTTTTAGTAATTTTTTATTTTTTTTTAACTTAGTGCTTTTGTAATTTTTTTATTTTTTGTAACTTAGTGCTTTTGTATTTTTTTATTTTTTTTTAACTTAGTGCTTTTCTAATTTTTTAATTTTTTAACTTAGTGCTTTTGTAATTTTTTAATTTTTTTAACTTAGTGTTTGTGTAATTTTTTATTTTTTTTTAACTTAGTGCTTTTGTAATTTTTTATTTTTTTTAACTTAGTGTTTTTGTAATGTTTTATTTTTTTAACTTAGTGTTTTTGTAATTTTTAATTTTTTTTAACTTAGTGTTTTTGTAATTTTTTATTTTTTTTAACTTAGTGCTTTTGTAATTGTTTTATTTTTTTAACTTAGTGTTTTTGTAATTTTTAATTTTTTTTAACTTAGTGCTTTTGTAATTTTTTATTTTTTTTAACTTAGTGTTTTTGTAATGTTTTATTTTTTTAACTTAGTGCTTTTGTAATTTTCTTTTTTTTTAACTTAGTGTTTTTGTAATTTTTTATTTTTTTTAACTTACTGCTTTTGTAATTGTTTTATTTTTTTAACTTAGTGTTTTTGTAAGTTTTTTTTTTTTTAACTTAGTGCTTTTGTAATTTTTTTATTTTTTTTAACTTAGTGCTTTTGTAATTTTTTTATTTTTTTTAACTTAGTGCTTTTGTAAGTTTTTTAAATTTTTTTTAACTTAGTGTTTTTGTAATTTTTTATTTTTTTTTTAACTTAGTGCTTTTGTAAGTTATTTTATTTTTTTAAGTTAGTGTTTTTGTAAGTTTTTTTTATTTTTTTAACTTAGTGCTTTTGTAAGTTTTTTTTATTTTTTTTTACTTAGTGCTTTTGTAATTTTTTAATTTTTTTTAACTTAGTGCTTTTGTAATTTTTTTTTTTTTTAACTTAGTGCTTTTGTAATTTTTTTATTTTTTTTTAACTTAGTGCTTTTGTAATTTTTTTATTTTTTTTAACTTAGTGCTTTTGTAAGTTTTTTATTTTTTTAACTTAGTGCTTTTTGTAATTTTTTTATTTTTTTAACTTAATGCTTTTGTAAGTTTTTTTATTTTCTTAACTGAGTGCTTTTGTAAGTTTTTTATTTTTTTAACTTAGTGCTTTTGTAATTTTTTAATTTTTTACTTAGTGCTTTTGTAATTTTTTTATTTTTTACTTAGTGCTTTTGTAATTTTTTAATTTTTTAACTTAGTGCTTTTGTAATGTTTTATTTTTTTAACTTAGTGTTTTTGTAATTTTTTAATTTTTTAACTTAGTGCTTTTGTAATTTTTTTATTTTTTTAACTTAGTACTTTTGTAAATTTTTTTTTTTTTAACTTAGTGCTTTTGTAATTTTATATTTTTTTTGACTTAGTGCTTTTGTAATTTTTTAATTTTTTTAACTTAGTGTTTTTGCAATTTTTTATTTTTTTTAACTTAGTGCTTTGTAATTTATTATTTTTTTAAACTTAGTGTTTTTGGTAATGTTTTATTTTTTTAACTTAGTGTTTTTGTAATTTTATATTTTTTAACTTAGTGTTTTTGTAATTTTTTATTTTTTTTAACTTAGTGTTTTTGTAATTTTTTTATTTTTTTAACTTAGTGCTTTTGTAATTTTATTTGTTTTTTTAAATTAGTTCTTGTGTAATTTTTTATTTTTTTAACTTAGTAATTTTGTAAATTTTTTTTTTTTTTAACTTAGTAATTTTGTAAATTTTTTTTTTTTTAACTTAGTGCTTTTGTAATTTTTTTATTTTTTTTAACTTAGTGCTTTTGTAATTTTTTTTTTTTTTTTAACTTAGTACTTTTGTAAGTTCTTTTTATTTTTTTAACTTAGTGCTTTTGTAAGTTTTTTTTAATTTTTTTTAACTTAGTGCTTTTGTAATTTTAAAAAAATTTTTTTAACTTAGTGCTTTTGTAAGTTTTTTTTATTTTTTTTACTTAGTGTTTTTGTAAGTTTTTTTTATTATTTTTAACTTAGTGCTTTTGTAAGTTTTTTTTAATTTTTTAACTTAGTGCTTTTGTAATTTTTTTATTTTTTTAACTTAGTGCTTTTGTAATTTTTTTATTTTTTTAACTTAGTGCTTTTGTAATTTTTATTTTATTTTTTTAACTTAGTGCTTTTGTAATTTTTATTTTATTTTTTTAACTTAGTGCTTTTGTAATTTTTATTTTATTTTTTTTAACTTAGTACTATTGTAAGTTCTTTTTATTTTTTTAACTTAGTGCTTTTGTAAGTTTTCTTTAATTTTTTTTAACTTAGTGCTTTTGTAATTTTAAAAAAAATTTTTTTACTTAGTGCTTTTGTAAGTTTTTTTTATTTTTTTAACTTAGTGTTTTTGTAAGTTTTTTTTATTTTTTTAACTTAGTGCTTTTGTAAGTTTTTTTTATTTTTTAACTTAGTGCTTTTGTAATTTTTTTAAATTTTTTCTAAATTAGTGCTGTTGTAATTTTTTTTTTAACTTAGTGTTTTTGTAATTTTTTTATTTTTTTAACTTAGTGTTTTTGTAATTTTTTTTTTTTTTTTAACTTAGTGCTTTTGTAAGTTTTTATTATTTTTTTTAACTTAGTGCTTTTGTAAGTTTTTATTATTTTTTTTAACTTAGTGCTTTTGTAAGTTTTTTTAAGTTTTTTTAACTTAGTGTTTTTGTAAGTTTTTTTTATTTTTTTAACTTAGTGCTTTTGTAATTTTTTTTATTTTTTTAACTTAGTGCTTTTGTAATTTTTTTATTTTTTTAACTTAGTGTTTTTGTAAGTTTTTTTTATTTTTTTAACTTAGTGCTTTTGTAATTTTTTTTATTTTTTTAACTTAGTGCTTTTGTAAGTTTTTTTTATTTTTTTAACTTAGTGCTTTTGTAATTTTTTCATTTTTTTAACTTAGTGTTTTTGTAGGTTTTTTTTATTTTTTTAACTTAGTGCTTTTGTAAGTTTTTTTAATTTTTTTAACTTAGTGCTTTTGTAATTTTTTTATTTTTTTTAACTTAGTGCTTTTGTAATTTTTTTATTTTTTTTAACTTAGTGCTTTTGTAATTTTTATTTTATTTTTTTAACTTAGTGCTTTTTTAATTTTTATTTTATTTTTTTAACTTAGTGCTTTTGTAATTTTTATTTTATTTTTTTTAACTTAGTGCTTTTGTAATTTTTTTTTTCAACTTAGTACTTTTTGTAAGTTTTGTTTATTTTTTTAACTTAGTGCTTTGGTAAGTTTTTTTTAGTTTTTTTAACTTAGTGCTTTTTGTATTTTTTATTTTATTTTTTTAACTTAGTGCTTTTTGTAAGTTTTTTTTTATTTTTTTAACTTAGTGTTTTTATAATTTTTTATTTTTTTTAACTTGGTGCTTTTGTAATTTTTTTATTTTTTTAACTTGGTGTTTTTATTATTTTTTATTTCTAACTCTAGTGTTATTTTTAATTTTTTTAACTTGGTGTTTTCTATTTTTATTATTTTAATTTTTAACTTCGTGTTTTTTTATTTATATTTTATTTTTTATTTTTAACTTAGTTTTTAAATTTTCTTTTTTTTTTTTTAAATGTACTATTACTAAGAATAAGTGATGGGATGATTCCAATACAACTACCAAATCTGTTAAAATTCCCGATTTCAATACAATTATCGAATCTAGTTAAAATTCCCGATTTCGATATCATTATTGATTTTGTTTAAAATTCTTAATTCCAATAAAATTACTGATTTCGATTGTTTGAAAATCTGTTAATTACATTGCAAGCTTTGTTTGTATTATTTCAATTTTGCATAATTTTTTTTGAAAAAAAAAAAAAATTTTAAATATAATAAATAAGAATATTTATCAATTGATTTATTTTAAAGAAATTTGTTTATTTACACATTTTCACAGAAATGATGTAATAAATATGGAAAAGAAAATGAACATATTTGGATTCTTCGGATGTTTTCATTTTCAGTGTTATTTTCACAATGTTTCGATCGATGTAACCTCCGACCTTCTTCAGGTGTATTTTGTCGAACGAATCCAAGATTCTATCGAACTCGGGGAATCTTTCTGTCGTACTCAGGAATCTGCATGGATCTGTGGGTCAGTGGATATAGTACTTGGTAAAATTCAGTTGAAGAGTTACACTTTTCACTTATTAATTAATGTAAAAAAAATTTTTTTTATTACAATTTCACCCAAAAAAGGGCACAGTGCCACTTTAATGTAATAAACTACTATCGGGGACATAAGTTGCAAGGGTACTAAGTAGGGATTAAGCAGCTAGATGTCTGTTCACATTACACTTGAACTTCTGCATGTCAGTACAGTTGGGAAAGCAGGAACCCGGAAGGGAGTTCCAAAGTCTAGCAGTCCTAGGAAGAAACTATTAGAGTAGAAGGCTTTCTTACATTTAGGGATTTCTACTGTATAGTAGGGGTGGGATTTTGCTGCTTGTTGAGTTTATCGGGGGGTATTTACGTCCAAGAGGTACAAGGGCTTGTAGTTCATTGGAGCATCCACTATTAAAATACTTGCAGAACAGGCAGAGGAATGCAATATTTCGTCGAGGGGACAGAGGTTGAAGACTAGATGACAGTTTAGGACTTATCAGGCTAGCGACTTTTGAACCCTGTCCAGAAGCAAGAGACTAGTAACAGATGCACCAGCCCAAATGAGACAACAATATTCCATACATGGGCGAATGCTTGCCTTGTAGAGGTACAGGATACTTTTAGACGTAAGTAACTTTCTAGCACGGTAAAGAGATTCCACCTTCTTTGCAGCAGCCTTGGCAATGCTCTCAATGTATCTGTTCCAAAACCTGTTCCCTGTGAATGTTAATCCTAGGAGTTTGAACAAAGTACTCTTAGGTAGTATATCTTTAGCCACAGCTATTTGTGGTTAAGGTTTCTTGTAATTGTTGAAGGGAAGAAGCTTAGTCCTGACAGCATTGAATGTGACCGTCCATTTTCGTCCCCATTCCACTACTGATTGAAGATCTTCCTCTGTTTTCCCCTCGTGCCTGCTATAGAGTATAGAGTCGGTGATAAATAATTCAAAATCAATGAATACTTATCATTTTTATTGTTTTTCTTATTACCATCAATGGAAAATTAAGTTTGAAACAAAAACAAACCAAAAAAGTAAACAATTAAAAAGAATCGTTTTTGGTATTGGAAAATTGGTACAAATTTTTCCGATTCCGGGACAAATTCCGATACCTTCCAAAAGTTCTGATTTTTTTTTTAATTCTGATTAATCGTCCCGACACTACTGAGAAAATGATAGTGCAATGCTCATCTCTTGCGGGTCATTTGGGACACAAACGGAACAAAATTGATGACGAAGATGCAAATTGAATGAACTGATGCTGATGTGAAAAAAAAAGAAAAAAATCAATTTAAAAATTAAATCGGCATACAGCACCTGCAAGGATTGAACCTTGGATAAACTTACTAGGCGAACCTGGAACCTGCGTATTAACTTTATCAAACCATTTCCTGTTTTGAATGTCCATCATGACATGTCACAGGAAATAAACGATGTTAGTTGATTTGATCACCCCGCCCAATTACGTTCCATGAGTTCTTGTTTGTTTCATTTTATTTTAGCACAATTTTATGATAAAAAAAAAAATCAATTTTAAATATAACTAGCGAACCGCCCGGCATAAACTGGTCGTAAAATATGCATATTTTAATTGATGCAGATTTCATGTGTATTGCTATTATCCAATATATAATAATGACTAGCGGGAGGGGGGGGGGCGCCCGGCTTTGCTCGGTCATAAAATATGCTTAAATATGATATTTTAATTTGTCCAGATTTCGTACATATTATTATAGAGTCGTGACTTCAAAAATTAAAAATAAAAATATTTGGGTGATATCAGCTAGAATCGAAACTGAAAACAAACTTGTGGCATTCAAAGCTGGTGACGTTACCACTATACCAAGGTGACACGCATATGAACTGATTAAAAATAAACTATGATGAATGTACAAAATGTATAACGATTTTTTCCAATTTTGACCCTTTAAAACCTATTTTAACCGGCTAAATCTGGCGAGAACTGTGTGTCGATGTGATTATGCAATACTGAAAAGAATGGAACACCAACTCAAAAACAAGACGGGCTCGGCATTCTAATGTCATCGAGCATCTGCTTCCATCGAAACACACAAAAACTAACCACCTCCTGAAAAAAAAATATCCAAACTTGGTGATCCCCCACTCTAAAACCTAAAATATTTTACAGATTTTATTTATGTTTTTTATCCTTAAATCATTCTTTTATGTTCCGTCCAAGGCAACGCCAGGATACGAGTACTGCTAGTCTATATATCTATAAACATGAAATTGTCTGTGTGTCTACATTTCCCTACCAAATTGGAATATATTTGAATTCAATAAATTAGAGTAGATGAAATATAATTATGGAATGATAACCAATAAACAAACCAACTTATCGTTGATTTGAATATTATAATTTAACTTTGATTGTTGATAAATAAAACTCATAAATATATATTAATTTATATTGAAATGTTTTAAATGTTTATATTATTTAATTTAAATAAAATAATCAATTTATAATGCAAATTGGATTAATAAATAATATATAATAAAATCACAATAAAACTAGATAAATACATTATTTATCAATCTATATATATATATATATATATATATCTATAAAAGTGAAATTGTCTGTGTGTGTGTGTGTGTGTGTACATTTCCCTACCAAACTACTCTGTCAATTTTATAGTCTATAGACTCGAGATTTGACATAAGTGGTATTGAGTTTTAGGAAAATCTTTTTAATCGGTTATTGGACAGAAATTTGGCTGTCAAGGGGTCAAAGTTCAACAATTTGACCTTTGAAAACGCTACCAAACTCCCCTGTCTATTTTGGGTCTAAACACTTGAAATTTTAGATATAGATTCCTTGGACATGGATTAAACAATAAATGTTAAGGGGTCAAAATTTGGGTGAAAGTTTTAAAAAATTTGACCTCTCAGCCAATTTTTGGTCCAAACATATATAAAGTGTATTCAGACATAGGGCAAGCTTTTTAATCGGTTTATGGCCAAAGATTTGGCTGCCAAGCGGTTAAAGTTGAAAAGATTTTACCTTTGCCGTCTCTATCAAACTAATCAGTCGATTTTGGGTCTAAACATTTGAAATTTTACATAAAGGATATTCAGACATGCAACAAGCTTTTCAATCAGTTTTGGAGCGAGAATTTGTCTGCCAAGAGGTCAAAGTTGAAAAAGTTTCTTTTTGCAGACTCTACCATACTCCTCTGCCACTTTTGGATCTAAACACTTTAAATTTTAGATGTAGGTTACCTGGACACGAGTTAAACTTTTTAATATATATATACATATGCACATAAAGTTATGAACAATACATAGGGCCCGAGCAAAGTCGGACTGAACTGCTAGTATATATAAATAAAACAGTAGATGTGTGTGTGCGTGTGTATTGGTAAATATTTAACCGATAAACTCTTAAACTACTAATCTCACATAACATTGAAATTAAGAAGAAATAGTGATCATACACCAAGGATGGTTTATAACGAGTAAAATCTTTGTTTTGATGGATGAATAACGTGCACAGAAATATGTTAGCAAGTTCAAATGTAAATGTTCATTTCAACTTGCGCCATATTTTTATTTATTTCTGCGCATGCCCAAAATTCAATTAATTTCTTCCAAGTCGTTTGATATTAAATCTTTCTTACCTATTTCTCGATAGCTATATCAGTAAGAGAAGTGGCTGGTTTCGATTCTTGCTGATGGCACCCTTCTGAAATCATTACTATATATTAGGTACAATATAATATTCAACAGAGATTTGGCCCTGTAATAATAATTATGAAATCTGTATGAATTAAAATATCCTATTTAAGCGTATTTTACGATCAAGCAATGCCGGGCGTCTCTCGCTAGTTCTTAAATAATCCGTTTCAACTGAAAAAAAGAGGGTGTTTGCGGATACTTCAATTTTTCAGATTTGGGTTTATCTTAAGTAGGACAACCTCTGGAATAAATGTGGTATATTGTGGTAGGTGAGATGTGTGGGAGACTTCACATCTCAAGTTATATTACTTGTCATATACGTTCACATCTCAAGTTATATTACTTGTCATATACATATGCGCACACGTCCACACACGTAAATATATTCACGTTCACGTACATACACTCACATTCACGTGTATACACACTCACGCTAACGTACACACATGTACTCACATACGCGCACACAAGGACAACGTTAGTTCCTCTTTCAAAGGAAATCCACACATGCGCAAAAGATGACCGGAAACAATTATAAAAGCAAGAGCAATAAGCAGCATCTTTCCTTTCCCAATTCAAATCATTTCTCCTATTTTTCCTAACGACTGGGAGATATATATATATCCCCAGTCCACCACAAAATGGTGACACCCGAACGTGAGATGAACACTCATTTCGTATCTAAACCACAAGTCCCGCAACAAACTGGCGCCCGACTGATGTGAAACAAACACGCATGGTGACCCTACTTTTTTTGAAAGGAATTGTTTTTTGAGCGAGACGCATGTTTTTATTGATAAAGAAAAAAACAAACATTTCAACAAAGAAAAACAAGTGAACTACTATCGACAAGAACCTCAACGAACTACAAACAACAATGATGTAACTCCTCGTCAGACTCTGCAGAAAAATAAACACGGAGCTGTCGAATTCATACCGAAAATAAAGAAAAATTCGAGCTCGGCAAACATTTTTCACGGTTTCCTGACATTACCCTGCAACAAACGCGAGGAGCAAAATCACATAGGCCTATGCAATTCTCTCCCACACAGCAGACGCAACAACAAAGAAACAATTACAGGATATCTCTATCAACACATTGGAAGAAGCTGAATTAACAATGAGTTGAGATGCACCACGCACTCGGATAAACTCACAACTGGAAGTTTCATTGACACCGGCAACTGGAAACTCGTTCAACACGAACGAATGCACAACAAACGCCCGTACACACACTACCGCGGAGTCATTTGCGAAGACACTGTCAACTTGACACACGACGTCAACATGAAACAAAAATTGTCCTTTCAAACGAACAATTCACTTCACTGTCCAAGCAACACGTTGCACATGTCAGCACATAACAATGTCAGCCTAAAATAAAAAAGAGTAAGCGCCTTTTCCACGCGTAAGTAAATACTTTTTTTTACGAACACACTCCGTTTTTTTTTTTAAACAACCACACCAACAGCAAAAAAAAAAAGGACGAAAAATCAATTGGCAAAAACATTACTTAAAAAAAAAAAAATACATATATACACTGCATATTTTTTTTTCCTAGGAAGGAGAGTATTGTGGGAGCCTTTCCTAGTCTCACACAAAAACACGCGTTCACATCTCAGGCTATATTACTTGTCATATACATACGCGTGCACGTCCACACACGTACATATATTCACGTTCGCGTACATACACTCACATTCACGTTTATACACATACACGCTAACATACACACATGTACTCACATATGCGCACACATACACACACAAGGACAATGTCACTTCCCCTTTCAAAGGAAATCCACACATGCGCAAAAGACCACCGGAAACAATTATAAAAGCACGAGCAATAAGCAGCATCTTTCCCTTTCGGACCAGCTCTTGAGCTGAGAGGTTCGGCGAACCAGCTGCCTCCCGAAAGGGAGGTGCATGCTCATGCGCATCACGTCCCCTGCTACTATGTATGGGGCACGAGCTAACAGACAGTATGTACACTTTATACGTTTTCTATCTCCATGGCCTGGATTGACTTTTTCTCATTCTCTTTCTATACTACAATAGACTTTCCCCCTCACCAGTTAACAGCGAGAGACACACACCAAACTGGATTGACTTTCTCTCTTTCTCGCTCTACGACAATAGACTTTCCTTATCTCCAGTAAACAGCGAGAGACGCACATCAAACTAAACACGTGTAGTACCCTTTTCTTTCATTTGTTTCTTCACAAAATAAATCCTAGTTCGTTTAATTCAATTTAACACGTAGTTCGTTTCTTCCTCAAAGAAATTCATTATTCCTAATTTGCACCACCTCAACAAATTGGCGACACCCGAACGTGAGATGAACACGCATTTCCTTCTATACCCTAGATCGCTACAGATGTTTCTAGTTAAGAGTAGGATAGACAATTTCAAGTATTTGAGACCAAGGATGACCAACGACACCCATTATATCTACACTTTTGAATGGCCGTGTTTATCGTGTAATTTTGTGCAAATAAATATTTTGATATAGAACGTCGTACTTTATGTATTCGGCATGTTGAGAGAGAGAGAGAGAGGGGGAGGGGGCAGAGAGAAAGTGAAGGAGGAGGTGAGAGAGAGAAAGAGAGAGGGGCGCAATTCGTTTAATTCAAAGCTATCTCATCTGCTTTTGATGTATTTCTCTTTAAAGTGTTCTGTTGCGTCAATGCATAAAAAAAATGGAAGCTTTTATTATAAAAGGCCTCCAATTCTGACGATGAATTTTCGAAAAAATTTACTCAAGTCGACAGCAAATAAATAAATAAATAAAATAAACATAATAATTTCTTTTGAGCGAAATTTAGTTTTGCCTTTAATATAAATATCGACGTAAAAAAGAAAGAAAAAATATGTATGCCTCGCTTGAACATATAATTTGCCGCAATATGGTTTCGGTAAAGGTCCAGCATCTTTCCACCCTAAAAAGAAATCCTTTAAAATTATCACTATTACAGATTTTCGAGGGTGCTAAAAACAAAACGAAAATAATGTTTAAAATTCCAGGAAACAAGTAGTTTCCAAGATATAAAAAAAAAAAAAATAATTGTGTCAAAAAGTGAGGAATCATTTTCTAATATTAATTTAACGTAAAATGAGCACCCTCTTTATGGCCGCCTTTTTGTTGAGGGTAGGGGGGGCAATGTAAAATGAACACAATTTAACGTAAACTGTGTGATTGTGGCCTTGTAGACCAACACAAAACCTACCTTAAAAAAAAAACTTGTTTTCTAGGGTTTTTTCGGGTATGCTGAAAACGAATATCACATTTAAATTTTCTGCAAATAAATAGGTTTTCGGATATTAAGCAATGTAATTCTTTGTTATAAGTGGTGGCCATTGTTGTACGTGCGTTTGCAACCCGAAAATCTCTAGAAAAAAAGTTTTTAAAGCTAGTTTTGTTTTGATCTATCAGGACACAATTACTAAATAAACACCACCCCTAAAAAAATAACAGACTCCTTCCCCCCACAAAAAATGGTGGCCATAAAGTAGGTGTTCATTTTACGTTAAATTAATATAGTAACTATAATTTCTTCATAGCTTAAACTATTTGTTTCTTGGAATGTTAAACGTTATTTTCCTTTTCACTATCCCCCCCCCCCGAAAACCTATGTGTACATTTCGGGAGGGGGGGTAGTGTTTCTCTGTGTGTACATTTCTGAGTGTGTGTATGTGCGTATATATTTTTGAGTGTGTGTGTTCGTGCATTTCTGAGTGTGTGTGTGTGTGTGTGTGTGTGTGTGTGTGCATTTCTGTGTGAGTGTATATGCGCGCATTCCCGTGTGTGTGCGCGCGCACATCTGTATGTGCGTGCATCTGTATGTGTGTGTATTTAAGTGCTTCATGGAAAATAGAAAACACTTTGTGTTTCAGAAAAATCGATGTTTTTCACCCACGCAAATTGAAAGTCTGACAAACGGGGAAGGGGAAGAAACAGACAGAAAATGGGAGGGGGGGGGGGTAAGACAGCAAGAGCTGAAAGACACTTGCCGAAATGTGAATTTGAGAGGGAATCGTCATTTGCATTTAATATTTTATTTACTAGCGGGCCACCCAGCATTGCCTGGTCGTAAAATACGCTTAAATATGATATTTTAATTTATGCAGACTTTGTATTTATTATTATAGCGTCAATTCTTTCTTTTTTCCCCTCGCCAATCTTTCACGATAAACACCCGTCTAGTTGAAACCACTATCAAAAGTTTTCCCCACTCTTTAACTGTGCCTAAATCAAAGCGTAGATTTCATGAACAAAGCTTCTTTCTTAGAAGTCCACGCCTGTGGAACTCTCTTCCATTTGCCTGTTTTCCATCTGACTACAACTTGGATGTCTTCAAGTCCAATATAAACAAATTCCTGATGAATCGCCCCCTTAAGTAAGACACTTTATCAAATCTCCAATACTAACGATTAGTATGACAGTATCCCATTGATTACTGTACACGCAATAACCTTTATCCCCGAGTGGCCTCGGGGCCTTGATAAGTGATGACTACCATGTAAAAAAAAAAAAAAAATTCTATTGATTATTATATTGTACCCAATGCATAGTAATGGTTTCAAAAGAAAAAAGAAAAATGACTTGGGTGCCATCAGCTAGAATCGAAACCGAAACATTTAGCACTCCAGCCTTAGTCGTTACGATTTGAGCTATCGTCAGACAGAAAAGAAATAGTTAAAAATGAATCGACTAATGTATAAATGTATATTTGCACATGCACTTTGTATTTATTATTATAGCAATTTAAGTAGATTTACGTCTGCTAAGTTTCAATTTTTTTTCAATTTTGACCCCTTACCAGACAGACATGATCACTTTTATATATCTAAAACAACGGTCCACAAAATAGCAATCATTTGACCCCTTTCATGCTGTTCTGCGACCTTGCATCTCGGAGGAGATGCACTTTGAAAAAAATGAAGACAGATAGACGGACAGTCGGATAGACATAGTGAGTTTTATGAATTAGATTATCGTTATTATAATTTAGAGTTCAACATTTCAAAAAAAAAAAAAAAGAACAAACATATTCTGCAATGAAATGAAAAAAGTTTATATTTTTATGTAGTATGTCTTACACAGGTTTCGTTGAGTAGCATAAGTCCATCAAACAACTTATCAGAGACAGATATGTGTTTCTCAAAAAAAAAAAACAGAAGGAAAAAATCTCTTCAACTGTTTTTACACACCCTATATATATATATATATATATATATATATATATATATATATATATATACTAGCATGGGTGCCCGGCGTTGCCCGGGTGTTTAGAGGTGTATGCTGAGCAAAAAAAAAAGGGGGTAATTTTTTAAACTTTGACCCCTATTATGACCCCTGAAAATTTATTGTTTTGACCTCAAATCAAGTTATTACGTTAGATCCATGTCCACGGAACCTATATCTAAAATTTCAAGGGTGTAGACCCAAAATTGTCGGAGGAGTTTGGTAGAGTTCTTAAAGGTCAAATCGTTGAAATTTGACCCCTTAACAGCCAAATTTCTGGCTGACACTCGTCACATCGATTTTCCCAAATCTCAGTACCCGGTATTTCAAATTTTGAGTCTACAGACTAAAAATTGACAGAGTTATTGCGTAGGGAAATGTACACAGACAGACAGACAGACAGACAGACAGACACGTTCACTTTTATAGATATATAGATATATATATGTGTGTGTATATTTGTGTGTGTGTATATGTGTATTGGGGAAGAGAGGGCTCCCGTAAGCCGTGGTGAAGGCAACCTTTCTAGGAGAAGCAAATCTCTGATTTAAAAAACCATAAAGCGGAAGACCAGTACCCGCATTAAGCTGGTCTGCAGTTTATTTTGTTGCTGGCTATCTTGCTCTTGCTTGTTGCTGGATCTCAACATTTTGAATCGAGAGAGAGACTTAGCTGTCGTACAAAGCTAAGACTCTGTAACGTCATCTTTGTATAGATACTCCTTCAGGCATTTGGGCTCATGGACTTTAAGTGTCTGAGGGAGTGGCACTCGTCTGACAAGACGTTGCAATCATCATATATATATATATATATATATATATATATATACACACACACACCAAATAGATGACAAAAGTCTATATTCCAAGTTTCATGATGTTGACCATCTTACAATTTATTCCTTCAAGTACGTTGACATTCACAATTCTTGACAGCACCTGTTTCGTAGCGCAAAATCATTCATTTAATTATTATATCAACCAATAAATCTATTTTGCCCTTAACACATCGGAAGAATTGTGCCACATCATGCCACCTCACATCTCCGAAGTCAGCTTGAAAGTCAACACCGTTTACCTGGATATGCTGAAGAGTGTGGTGATTCCCTGTTGCAATCAGATGGCCGTTGGCAGACCCTGGGTGTGGCAGCAGGACTCGGTGCCAGTCCACAAGTCCAAAGCGACCCAGGCTTGGCTTCAAAAGGAGTACTATGACTTTGTATTCCTTCTCTCACTGTCCCCCCTCCTACCTCGATCTGAACCTGCCGGACTACTTTGTTTGATCATATGTCAAGAACATCACCAACATGACCTCCCACAACATCAAAGCCAGCCTGATTGCCCCTATCCGCCGAGTTCCCACCAGTGCTTGTGGGAAGCATGCTCCCAGTTCCAGGCTTGTATCAAGACAGTGATTGAGGCTGAAGGCGGCTACATTGAATAGATGTCAACTCTACTACATTATCAAGTTACCGGAATTGAATTTTTTCAATAAATTTTTTCAAATAAAGTTGTAGGCAACAACTTTATCGTTCAACTCTGTAAGTTAGCAGGTGAATTTTTGGCATCTTGTAGGATGCCTAATCCCCAGCGTGAACAAACTGATAAAAAAACAAAAAAAAAACAACAAAAAAAAACAGCAATGACGATAACTACTTTATTAAGTAGCGGAACAAGAAGAAATAGTGGGTGTTAGCTATAACAGCTTTTGAGGTGATCAAAAGTTTCTGTGACCAGATAATGCTACAAAAATGACTTATTCGTCTGTGAATGTGTTTTTGGATTAAAACTTGTGGTTGGTTCTGCACAAAGCCTTCACCACCTTCAAATCATCTGTGTGGATTTCTGAACAACTTATTGTTGTGGCAGACCTCATACGTCGCAATTACAGGGAGTTCTTCAGAATTGTCCAATCTATTTTCTGCTTTCTGTGTTGGTCCCCCGACAAAAGTAGGGTGGACCTAATTCATCTTTGTCCGTTTATCCGTTTGTCTTTCTACAATTTTCTCAATAACTACGTCTTGGAAGTTTTTTTAAATTTGGCACAAACATTAAACATGATATGAGTAAAAAATGTAACTGAACGGATTTTCTGGGAAAATTCGGTTGCCCCCAGAGCAATTCGTGTTAAAATGGCTAAAATTGACACTTTTGTGCTTATTTATAAAAAAAAAAAAAATTGATGCCTTGGATTTTTATAGAACTTTCTGAAAAGTTGCAACTAACTGATTTCTATATAATTTTGTTTGTCTGTACTTCGCGAATAACTCTTGGGTGTGCCCCAGGGGCTCTTTTACGGCTAATAAAAACACTCCATTTTTGGTACTATTTTACCATATTTGTCCAAAATTTTCTGTGTATGTCTATTTAGCAGTTTTGCATGATGCTGAACTCAAATTTAAATATGTTAAGGCCTTGAGGACTTTTGGGGCTAAATGGGGGGGGGGCAAATGATGGACTTAGTCATTTCTTTTTTTTATGCATGGTGCAAAACGGGACTTTTGGGGCTAAATGGGGGGGGGCAATTGATGGATTTAGTCATTTCCTTTTTTGCATGGTGCAGAACTCAAATTTACATATGTTAAGGCCTAAAACTGCACCGTTTGTTCATTTTCACCAGGATTTGGCATCCCCTGGGGACTTTTGAGGCTAAATGGAGGGGGAGGGATTTACTTAGTCATTTTTTTATGCCTTGTTCACTGTGCACTCATGGGGGACCATGCATGCTTCTTTTGTGTCAGCTCGTTTGATTCATTGGTCTAGTGGTCTTCAGCAATTCACTGTTTTGATGCCTCAAGTCCTTGCTTGAAGTGTCCCTGTAAGCATGGCCCCATAATTCATATTAGCTCCTTATGTGTCAGTGGCAACTTCCCTCTTGTTTGGGGTGAATAAAAAAAACCAACAAAAAACAAGAATAAAAACAGCAAGTCTTTTTCACTACAACGCCGAAGAGAACGATATATTATCATCTACATATGGAAAATCTTAAACAGAAGGGTCCCAAACATAACACTAGTAGAAAGAACACACCAGCAGCGAGGAAGGCTCTGCTATATAAAAACCACATCTGGGACTACACAGTGAATCAAGTCCCTCATCCACCATAGTTTCATCTAGAGTGGCACAAGAACAATATATTATCATCTACATATGGAAAATCTTGGAAGAAAGAGTCCAAAACAGTGGAGAGTGTCCCTGTAAGGATGGACCCATAATTCCTATTAGCTCCTTACGTGTCAGTGGCAACTTTCCTCTTGTTTGGGGTGAATAAAAAAAAAAAAACAAGAATAAAAAGAGCAAATCTTCTTCACTACAACTGTATTCACTAGAACGCCAAAGAGAACGATATATTATCATCTACATGTAGGAAATCTTTTTTTTTTTTTTTTTTTTTTTTTTACAGTGATCACCACTTATCAAGGCCCGGAAGCCACTCAGGGATAAGGGTTATTGCAAGTACATTACGTTAGTGTGGAGATTTGATGAAGTGTTTACTTAAGGGGGCGGTTCATTAGGAATTTGTTAACGTTGGACTTGAACACATCCAAGTTGTAGTCCGGTGGGAAGCAGGCGGACGGAACAGAGTTCCACAGGCGTGCAGTTCTAAGAAAGAAGCTTTGTTCATGGAATCCGCGTTTTGATTTAGGCACAGATGTAGAGTGGGGGAAATTTTTCACAGTAGATGCAGCTAGACGGGTGTTTTTCATGAAAGATTGGCGAGGGGGGACCAGAGATTGGAGTTCAGACGAGCACCTGCCATGGAAATAACGATAAAACAAGGATAGATCTTAGAATCTTAGAAGGAAGGGTTCCAAACAGAAAACCTAATTGTTTAAAAATGATTGTAATTTAAACGATTAGATAGAGCGAAAAACGGTCTTTAAGATGATATATAAAGTAAAGGTATCATAACGAACACTGATTTGAAAATTGTCAACCTAATATTTATTTATTTATTTTTTTTTTTGTAAAAAAATAGTTTTAGCATATCTTTTACGCGATAATTTTTTGTAATTTGGAGAATTTTTACTAATTTCGACATGACATGGTGGAGTAGACCAAGTAAATTAATGGGGAAAGCTGAAGGAGCTGCAATTGTATTCACTACATCGCTGAAAAAAAAACGATATATTATCATCTACATATGGAAAATCATGGAATGAAAGATCGCAAACGCAACAATAGTAGAAATAACCCATCAACGGCGAGGAAGGCTCCGCTATATAAAAACCACATCTGGGACTACACAGAGAATCAAGTTCCTCATCCACCAGAGTTTCACCTATAGTGGTACAAGATCATTCGACTATATTCCAGATGCAATAAGAAATATAAGAAGATTGTCCCCGAACGCTTTAAAAAAAAACTGGACATCTTTTTAAAAAATGTTTCTTTTATTACACTTTCACCCCGAATAAGGCATGTTGCCACTTTGATGTAGGGGGCTACTATCAGGGACCTAAGTTGCAGGGATACTATGTAGGGAGTTGAGCAGCAAGATGTCTGTTTACATTACACTTGAACTTCTGCATGTCAGTACAGTTGGAGAAGCAGGAAACCAGAAGAGAATTCCAAAGTTCTGCAGTTCTTGGGAAGAAGCTATTCTTACATCTAGGGATTTCAACTGTGTAGGGGTGGGACTTCGCTGCTTGTCGGGTTTGTTGGAGGTATTTTCGTTGAGGAGGTACGAGGGCTTGTAGTTCGTCAGAGCACCCACCATTAAAATACTTGTAAAACAGGCAGAGGGATGCAACATTACATCGGTGGGACAGAGGCTGAAGTTTAGATGACAGTTCGGGACCTATTAGGTTGGCTACTCTCTTTTGGACCCTATCCAAGAGCGAGAGACTAGTAGCAGATGCACCAGCCCAAATGTGACAGCAGTACTTCACACATGGGCGAATGGTGGCTTTGTAGAGGTACAGGATACTTTCAGGCGTAACTTTTTAGCATGATAGAGAGAGCCCACCTTCTTTGCAGCAGCCTTAGCAATAATCTCGATGTATCTATTTCAACTCTTGTTTCCTGTGAATGTTAAGCCAAGGAGCTTGAACGAAGTGCTCTCAGGTAAAGTGTCACTAGCTATAGCTGTTGGTGCTTGGTAAGGTTTCATCAGACCAGCCACCAACACCAGGCTACTCTAGTCCCAACCTCAATTGTCTAGTGGACTGGACCTCTGTAGGAAGTGGACAGCCTGGGTGCAGTGGGGCTCCATTTCAGCTGTGTCAATAACCGACAGAATAACACAAACAAACTACAACCTCTCTTTCACAAACGTGATGTTGCTAGTCTCAGTTTTTTCTACAAATACTATCTTAGCATGTGTTTCTAAGAATTGTCTGATCTATCCCCTGCTTCCTTTGTTACAGCTCGTTTGACTCGTTGGTCTAGTGGTCTTCATCAATTCATTGTTTTAATACCTCATTCTAATACAGCTTCTTATTCCAGTAGATTCTTTCTGCAAGGTTGTGGAACTCTCTTCCTGCTCACTGTTTCCCTTCTACCTTAGTCTTTAAAAGACTAAGGTCAATAGGCATCTCCTATTTTTGCAATAATCAGCTTTCGTTCTTGTTAGCTCCTTACAGCAAGTGGCTTAATGCCTTGTCTCAAGTGATTTTCATAAAAAATCTCTTTGAAGTCGAACATTATCTGCTACCTGTATAATTTTGAAAAAAAAACAAACTTCAGAGCAAATGCATTTTCCGACTATGCACATCTAATTACGTTTTTTGCCGAGAACTTTCAGAACAACTCCTGCCTCCATCACCGCAGCCTCCGAACCGCCATCCCCTTCCCTCCCACGCGCAGGATGCGGAGGAGTGGGTAAGTTCTTGCCAAGAAACCCAATTCGTTGCTGGAAGCGTTCCATTTCTTTTTTCGAAACGAGGTGCGTAGCAGCATGTGCACCCACCCACGGGACAAACAGTTTGGGGTGGGGTGGAGGAAATCGAAAGGGGGGGAATCGAAGGTGAGGGAGGGAAGTGGGAGGGGGGCTGTTATGAAACACAGGCATCTCGTGTTTATACGAGTGCGCAATTGATTAGCTGAAGTACAGAGTTGGAGACGCAGACACATAGACTGTGACCCACCAAAAATGCCACCCACGGAATTGTGAATAAAATTCACAATCCTTCCTAAAATCCAACTAGATTTGGTACGATTAAACTTCACTTTATACCTGACTTGTCCACCAAGTTTCAATTTTGAATGTCCAACAGTCTTTATTTTATTGGTGTTAAATTACAAGCACACCTGAATAAGATGTACAAAATTCTTAATAACTCTGACAATTTTGGCGCTGCTTTGATTTGGGCCATGAACAACTTCGGTTTTGAAATAATTTTTGGTACTAAATAAAACCGACTTTGCGTTTGGCATTTGTTGTGGTGTAAATGTTGAAAGGAATAGCAAAAAGACTTGGAAACAGTGAAATGAATAATATATTAACAGAAATACAGGATTCAAAAGAGAATCGCCAACCTAATAGGTCCCACACTATCAGCTAAGCTTCAACCTCTGTCCCATCGACGAAATGTGTGCCTACCTGCCTGTTTTACAAGTATTTTAAAGTGTTCCGACGAGCTACAAGCCCTTGTACTTTCTCAACATAAATATCCCCGACAAACCCGACACGCAGCAAAATCCCACCCCTACACAGAAGAAATTCCTAGATGTAAGAAAGCCTTCTACTCTAATAGTTTCTTTCTTAGAACTGCTAGACTTTGGAATTTCCTTCCGGGTTCCTATTTCCCCGAATGTATGACATGCAGAAGTTTAAGTGCAATGTAAACAGACATCTTGCTGCTCAACACCCTACAAATTATCTCCCAGATAGTAGCCCCTTACATCAAATTAGCACTGTGCCTTGTTTGGGGTGAAAATGCAATGATGAAAAAAAAGTTTGTTAGTTGGGTGAGAACTGAAGGACAAGTAATGTTTGACTCTCTCTCTCTCTCTCTCTCTCTCTCTCTCTCTCTCTCTCTCTCTCTCTTGGATCCAGACTCCCTGAAAAGCAGAACCTGATTATCGGAAATGCCGGAAAATACTGTTTGGGTGGCACCCCTACAGATTCCGACAATGGACTATTCCTGACGTCATTTCCGATAATCAGGTTCTGCTTTTCAGGGAGTCTGGATCCAAGAGAGAGAGAGAGAGAGAGAGAGAGAGAGAGAGAGAGAGAGAGAGAGAGAAAGAGTATGAGTACCATTTTTCGTTCATATTTTACGTTGCAAAGAGAGAGAGAGAGAGAGAGAGAGAGAGAGAAAGAGAGAGAGAAAGAGTATGAGTACCATTTTTCGTTCATATTTTACGTTGCAAAGAGAGAGAGAGAGAGAGAGAGAGAGAGAGAGAGAGAGAGAGAAAGAGTATGAGTACCATTTTTCGTTCATATTTTACGTTGCAAAGAGAGAGAGAGAGAGAGAGAGAGAGAGAGAGAGAAAGAGTATGAGTACCATTTTTCGTTCATATTTTACGTTGCAAAGAGAGAGAGAGAGAGAGAGAGAGAGAGAGAGAGAGAGAGAGAGAGAGAGAGAAAGAGTATGAGTACCATTTTTCGTTCATATTTTACGTTGCAAAGCTGCATCGTTTTGTTTTGGACGCCGGGTCGGTTTTATTCAGCTGTTAACGTAAACGGCCGGAAAATACTGTTTGGGTGGCACCCCTACAGATTCCGACAATGGACTATTCCTGACGTCAGATTATCGGAAATGACGTCAGGAATAGTCCGTTGTCGGAATCTGTAGGGGTGCCACCCAAACAGTATTTTCCGGCCGTTTTACGTAAACAGCAGGATAAAACCGACCCGGCGTCCAAAACAAAACGATGCAGCTTTGCAACGTAAAATATGAACGAAAAACGGTACTCATACTTTCAGACGACGTAACGTTTTTTTTCTCCGATCACGCAATCTACAATCTACAATAACATCACGTGATGTAAATTTTCCGACACCAGAAGTTGGGTACTATTTGTATACACTAGTTAGCCTAAACTCATCATCTCTCTCCCCGTTCTCACTCTCTTTACCTTTCCAGCTATGGTTTAAGTAGCATTAGTACCTGTGGAAATACTTTCTTTTTGTTTGTAATAATTTCAATCTTAATTTTTATATCTGCAGTAGGCAACAACATCATTGTTCTTTTGTCAATATAGACTAAAAAGTAAGAAAGGTTCAATGAAGTGATAATAAGTGGGAAAGTGAGAGAAAAGCTGACAGAGTGAGAGTGAGAAAGACAGAGAGAGTAGCAATAGTCGGTTTCTTTGGTTGGTAATATATAGTATCGTTTAAATCAGGGTTTCCCAAAGTGGGCTCCACGGAGTCCTAGGGCCCTGTGAGTGAGACTAAAGGGCTCCGGAAGTCCTTTCTTAAAGAGAATTAAATGCTTTATATGAAAAAATTAAATGGCTGCAGACATTTAATTTTTTTTTTTTTTTTTTTTTTTTTTAATCTTTTTTACTGAAAGCAGATATGATCCATAACTACAGCTGTAAAGAGTTTCAGGATGGTTCGCGAAAAAGAAAATAAAAAACAAATTAACAAAAAATGCAACAATTTTTGAATGATCAAAAGCAAAAAACGACTGTAACCGTTATCATTAGTTAATGTTAAAATTTGAAATTAATGTTTTTCATATTTATTTTAGAAATTATCTTGTTAGTGCTCCGTGAAAAATTTTCGCTCTGATCAGGGGCTCCATGGTGTCCTAAAGTTTGGGAAACCTTGCTCTATCAAAGCAAGATAAGTGTTTCATTATTTTTAGTTGCCGTTTTGAAAAATCACTTGCAAATGCGACTGTTTCACTCGCAATGTAAAGCCCTGCATACTCATAGATATATAATGTTACCCACATTTAAACAGTGATCCACATGTATGCAGTCGACGTCGCAAAGGAGACCAAGACAAAGAATAACTACAACCCACTTTTATGTGTTGTAACAACATTTATTTCCTCATTCTCCCATCACGCGTGACTTTTCATTACGGCTGTGACGTCACCAACATTTTGTACGTGCTCTCCTGTCTGTACACACGTTTTTGTTTTTTTATAGTTTTTTCTTGTCCCCTACTGTGACGTCATTTCGCATACGACTCTACATTTGAGATGTGCATCCGCGTTCCATTACGAAACACCTTCATCTTCACAACACCTTTTCAAACAGAAAAGGTAAAGCCTGGGAGGCGTTCATTGCATACGCTTACACACGGGACTCTTATGTTGTATGCAGTCAACGTCGCAAAGGAGACCAAGTCAATGAATAACCCGGATAAATTTTTTCGTGCCATAACAGCATATACTTTCTCATTTTCCTGCCACACGTGACTTCTCGTTACGGTTGTGTTTTCTCAAAAGTGCTCTCGGACGTCATCCACATCTCTAATGAGATCATTTTCCCAAACGTGCTCTCTTCATTTTATAGTCTTCTTTTTCATTACCGTGACATCATTTCGCTCACGGCTCAGTATTTGCATATAGCCGTCCGTGCTATGTTTTTTTTTTTTACAAATGGGGTCCCCCACATATCAAGGCTCGGAGGCCACTCGAGGATAAGGGTTAATGTCTGTATTGTAGTCATTGGTTCGGTTGAGTAATAATCGCTTGTCAAACTAAATTGGTATAATTAGATCATTTACAAGGGTGGTTGAACAAGAACTTGTTTACGTAGGACTTGAATATTGTAGTCAGCTGGAAAGCAGACCAGCGGTACAGAGTTCTACAGGTGGGCAGTTCTAGGGAAGAGGCTGGGTTCATTGAATCCACGTTCAGGCATAGGCAACGATAGGGGGCGATGAAATTTATTGATAGTGATTTTGGCTAAACGAGTGCTTTTTTGTAAAGGATTAGCAAGGGAGGACCATAGATTGGAGCTCAGTCGAACACTTGACATGAAAATAGCGATAAAACAGGGACAGGCTCGCAATGTATAAAATACAGGCTCTTCTTATTACCAAGGTACTTCTCTTGCATTTGTTGCAGCATAAATATAGCAGCGGTTGTACTATGGTCCAGGCATAAAATCAAATTGCATTTCATTTATGCTTATGTGACTTATTTGCTGCTCAGTTCTTCTCTTAATATATGCGGCTTAATCACGTTGACACACTGGTTCCTGTTAAATAATCGAAGTTAAGCAACATTGAGCCAAACCAATACTAAAATGGGTGACCATTTGGTAATACCAGGTGCCGTATGTGCTCAGAGCCTGGAGAGAGAGATGGACGCCGCCAGGCTATTTTTGCTCAAGACACGCTGCATGAAATAATGCAGTGCCCTCACGACCGCAGAGGTTAAGGGATACGTCCTCGTCTTAATCACTTCCAGGACTTGTTTCATCAGTTTTTTTTAAGTCTCTGTAATAACCTCTATTAAGTGCTTCCCCTTTACCCTTGTAAGAATTCATAATTGTTTTAGGTTCGGAGTCTTTCCAGATAATCTCATCTTTTATGATCGCATTTGTCAAGTCCGTGATAATCTCAATAGCTTTTTCAGATGCAGCCACCGGCATTTCTGCAAGAATATTAGACGGTTCTCCATTATTTTTTGTTCTTCGCCTTACCATTTTTTTTTTCGCAATTCTTAGAGTTGAGCCAGATACTTCTTTTGCAATTCTTCTCTCTCTCTCTCTCTCTCTCTCTCTCTCATCTTATTTATATATATATATATTTAGTGGAGATGGTAATTGATAAAAACTGAAGAAAGTGCTCAATACTGTTGTAGAGCAAATATGCATTTTATTTTTTATTACCGTATCTTTCTGTTAAGTTACATTATTGTTTCAGCTACCCGGCCTTTTTTTTTTTTTGGCTGTCTGTAGCTTCCTCAGACTTTTACAGAAATGTTCGTTATTATGGGATGAAGGAGTTGGAAGAGTGGATGAGTTCAGGGGGGGGGTGACCTCCTCCACTCTTCCAACTCTTTCATCCCAAAATAGCGAACATTTCTGTAAAAGTCTGAGGACGCTACAGACGGCCAAAAAAAAAAACGGCCGTGTAGCCGAAACAATAATGTAACTTAACAGAAAGATACAGTAATAAAAAATAAAACGTGTATATATATATATATATATATATATATATATATACATACACTAGCAAAAGTGCCCGTCGTTGACTGGGTTCAAAAACGGTCTACAGAAAATGGACTCTGATTTATGAAAGTATGATAGGTTATGAAAAGGAAGGGTTGTGAATTTGGGGGTATCAAAACCAAAGCAAAATATGATGAAAGTAAAAATAAAATAGATAAACCCCATAATTTATTATACCATACCTGTTCACACTGAAACACTTATCACAATATTCTGTGAATCTATATTAAAAAACCTTGTTAAACTTTGTGACATATTTCCATTCTATGGAGGTCAGGCGCGAACGAACACCCCATAATTTTATACCATATTTCTTCAAACTGAAACATAATTATCAAAGTATACTTACGCAGATAGATATGAAAAGTCTTTATTAAAGTTTGTGTCTATTTCCATTCTATGGAGGCCAGGCGCGAACACAGACCCCACAATTTTATACCATCCCTATTTAAGTTAAAACATACTTATCAAAGTATTATTATGTACATCTATATCAGAAACACTTGTAAACTTTTTTTTTAATTTTTTATTTCCATACTTTGTGGATCAGGCGCGAACGTAGACCCCACAATTTTAATGAACCACCGTTCTGCCAGATCAAATATAACCCATTCCTGTGTCTCGATACATCTTCTATCATTATATGTAATCAGTTTTTTAAAATAGTCAACCACATAGGAGCCTATTCGTGACCAGACACACACACAGCTTTATATTATATATATATATATATATATATATATATATATATATATATATATATATATATACACACACACACATTTCTATGTATGTATATATATATGTATATATGTATGTGGCAAATTGGAGAAACGCATGTAGTCAAATCGGGGAATCTCATCAAATACAAAGCCAAGTGTTTACGAAGCATGCGTTATCACTAGGGCTAGGACAACAGCATATTTCTTTTCATTGTTTTGACTCGCGAGTGTATATCCGTTGATATCTTATATGTTTTTATATAGAGTGATGTGGTTCTCGGTTGATTAACTGTGTCGGATATATACTCGAGAGTCAAAACAATGAAAAAAAATATGCTGTTGTCATAGCCCAAGTTATCACTACACTGCTTTATGGGTCAGAGACTTAGACAACATATAGAAGGCATCTCAAGTTATTGGAAAGGTTTCACCAAAGTTGTATTCGAAGAACACTTAATATTCACTGGAAGACTCTAAGTTATCAGAGGCTTGTAAAGCTTTTGGACTTACCGTCAGCTTCAAGAAAACATGTTATGTATTTCCTTCCTATAGGAATGCCATATGTTGAACCAAACATCTTGGTTGATGGTAAGAAGTTAAATATCACGAACATTTTTGTTTATCTGTGTAGTACGCTGAGTAAGGACTGTACGCTTGATGCCGAGAAATCACACGATAGCCAAAATCAGTTCTGCTTTTTTGCAAACTGGAGAAACGTGTGGTCAGATTGGAGAATCACATCAAAAACAAAGCTAAGTGTTTACGGAGCATGCGTTATCACTACGCTACTATATGAGTCAGAGACTTAGACAACATATAGAAGGTACCTCAAGTTATTGGAAAGGTTTCACCAAAGTTGTATTCGGAGAATACTTAATATCAACTGGAGGACTCTAACGCCTGCCACTGTAGTTCTTGAACGATCAAATAGTAATAGCATTGAAATGAAAATCATTCAAAATCAGATGCACTGACACTTGACACTTGGTTAGGATGGAGGATAAAAGACTTCCTAAACAACTGTTTTCTGGTGAGATTAATAGGAGGAAAAGACTACAACATAAACCAAGAAAAAGGTTTAAGGATTCTTTAAAAAACAACTTGAAAATATTTGAGACGGATGTACATAACTAGGAAACCCAAGCGAAAGATCAATCACTGTGGAGAAAAACCATCAGAGAAAGTTGTAAGATTCACGTAAATTGATCAAATATTTGTTATACTGTACATTGAAAAATATTTTTTACAATTTTTAGCAATTAATACTATATTGCATCCATTACAAGACGGTTTTAAAATGTTGGTAGTTCGAATTGAGTTGTCTCCCTTCATTAAATATGGCGGATCAGGGCACATCGCTTCCTCATAGAATTCGATTTTCTTAGTTAAGAATAAAACTATTCGATCAATTTACGTAACTTCTGGAATATGACATTTTCGTTGCTTGACATCCTAAGTATGTTTTGGTTAATTTACAGTTTATTTCCAGCGCCCGCCGTTGCCCGGTCGTTAAAAAAGAAAATGGAAAAAGTAGGGGGGGGAGCGCCGAACTTCAAATCCGCTTTTAATTAAAAAAATATATATATATATGAAAACGGGGGCGGGGAAGGGCATCGTGTGCACCTACACGATGCCCTTCCCCGTCCCCGTTTTCATATATATCAGTCAGAAGCGAAATCGAAAGCAAAATTTTGTAAGCAAAAAAAAAATAATAATAATAATAATAAAATAAAAATAAAAAAATAAATAAAATAGTAACCAAAGTCCATATAAAAAATAATTCAATACCCGTGCGAGCGCAAAAAAATAAAATGAAATTAGCCGGGGTACCCGGCATTGCCCGAATTTGGAGAGGTTTTATGGTAATAGTATTGATCAACAAAGCTCTAAAAAAAAAAGAACTCGTTAACTTTCTAAAAAAATATAAGGAACATGGGCATGATTACAAAAAATCAAAAAAATCTGAAAAGTGTTTTATATTTATACCATTTTTATACTAGCAGGCCACCCGACGTTGCCCAATCATAAAATATGCATAAATATATTTTAATTCATACAGAAACTGAGAATATGCATGCGAGTATTATGATTTTTTTCTAAACAGTTCCCTTCTTGTAAGTTAAAAAAAATAAAATACTTGAGCTGAGATCGAAACCAAAACCTAAAAGCAGTGAGTAGAGTACGATAACCATTAGACCAGCTTGACATAATCTTTAATAAGTGTTTTCAAACTTTCTTATTCTTAACATAAAGAATCTGTCATGTGAGCTATTAACTCATGCGCATTCGTAAACATTTGACAAACAGATACAAATCCGATACCCCCCCCACTTACATATTTTTCAATTTTGACCCCTTAAAAGCCCTTTTTTTCCTGAATGAAATCGATGAAAAGGTTTTTCACATGTCTGAATACCCTATATACCAAATTTCAAGTCTGTAGATCAAGCATTCGTGGAGTATATATGCTCAACAATGTTTTCACACACATTCTAACTTTATATATATATATATATATATATATATATATATATATATATATATATATATATATATATATATATATATATATACTAGCAGATGTATCCCACGTTGCTCGGTATTGAACGTAACGTTAACTTCCTTTAAAAAAAAAAAAAAACAGAAAGAAACTGAGACATGTATGCATTATGTTTTTTGTTTTCTAAACAGTTCACTTCTTGTAAGTAGAAAAAAAAAACACCTCAAGCTGAGATCGAAACCAAAACCTGAAGACAGTGAGTCAAATGCGATAACCATTAGCCCAGCTTGACACGTTCTTTAAAAAGTGTTTTCAAACTTTTTTTAAACAGCTGACAGATACAAATCCGAAGATCTCCCAAGTACTAATTTTTTCAATTTTGACCCCTTAGCAGTCCTTTTTCCCCAGATGAAAACCGATTAAAAAATTTTCACACGTCTGAATACCCTATATACCAAATTTCAAGTCTGTAGATCAAAAATTCGTTCAGTATCTAGGTTGAGAAGTGCCCTCGCACGCATTCTCACTTTTATAGATTTTATAGATATACTAGCAGTTCAGCCCGACTTTGCTCAGGCCCTATATATATATATATATATATATATATATATATATATATATATATATATATATATATATTAAGTAATGTGATTTATAATTTAAAATTTAAAAATCAAATTTTAATTAAATTAAAAATCCGTTTCATAAGAAGGAACAACAACAAAATCAATTATCTGTACGATCGTTTCGGAAAACAATGCTTTTTATTGTGGTATACATCAAGTTATGTAGAATAATTATATATAGTTTTTTGGTAAGCAAGGTCTATATATATATACTGGCAGCAGCACCCGTCGTTGACTGGGTTCAAAAACAGCCTACAGAAAATGGACTCTGATTTATGTAATCAAGTAATATATATATATATATATATATATATATATATATATATATATATATATATATATATATCTCAGTGAGATGATATATTATATATATATATATATATATATATATATATATATATATATATCTCAGTGAGATGATATATTATATATATATATATATATCTCAGTGAGATGATATATTATATATATATATATATATATATATATATATATATCTCAGTGAGATGATATATTATATATATATATATTATATATATATATATATATATATTTATATATATATATATAATAACAATTTAGTAATTTAAATTTTATAATGAGAAATGGTTAAGCTTTAAATCTAGAATTTTTATTATATGCAAGACAAAGAATACATTTCAATAAGTATATTTCCTTAACCTATAGGTTTTCGATGTTTATCCATCTCCTCAGAGGAAAAAATATTAACAAATATTATAAATGGTTTATACCTAATTTGCTAAATGTAATAAACATAGAAAATCATAATTAAAAGTGTATAAAGTTTTTAAATAATAGAGTAAGGGAAATTATATATTGGTTCAAAATGAAAAGGATATTTAATTTCATATCCAAATTGTATGGTAAATTCTGAAGTGAGAGTTTTTGGTAGCAGTGAGGTAAAAGGATCCAATGTGTATCTTGATTCCTCCACAGCACAAGGTAACAATCCGAAGTAGGCATAATTCCTTGGTTTCTCTGAAGTGTATATATATATATATATATATATATATATATATATATATATATATATATATATATATATTAAAAGATTTAGCTCATGTCCAGGTAACCTTGATCTAAAATTTCAAGTGTTTAGACCCAAAATTGACAGAGGAGTTTGGTAGAGTCTGCAAAGATCAACTCTTTCAACTTTGACCTCTTGCCAGCCAAATTTTCGCCCAAAAACTGATTTAAAAGTTTGCTGCTTGTCTGAATATACTTTATGTAAAATTTCAAATGTTTAGACCAAAATTTGGCCGAGTAATTTGATAGAGACCGCAGAGGTCAATTTTTTTTTTTTTTTTTTTTTTTTACTTTGACCCCAATTTTGACCCCCTCAATATTTATTGTTTTGAGCTCAAATTAAACCCATGTCCAAGAAACCTACATCTAAAATTTCGAGTGTTTAGACCCAAAATTGGCGGGGGAGTTTGGTAGAGTTTTCAAAGGTCAAATCGTTGAACTTTGAGCTATTGACACCCAAATTTCTGGCTGAAAACCGATTAAAAAGATTTTCCCAAATCTCAATACCCCTTATGTCAAATCTCGAGTCTGTAGACTGAAAATTGGCAGAGGGAAATGTACAAGCGCACACACACACACACACAGACAATTTCACTTTTATAGATATCTATAAGATATGTATGTGTGGAGAGAGAGAGAGAGAGAGAGAGAGGGAGGGGGATGGCTTCTGTCTACTGCTTCATTTGCTATTAAGTTTTATGTTTGCATAGAATCTAGGTTGATACAACATGAGACGAATGATTAGCAAATGCTGTGCAACCGTTTTCTTTCTTTCTTTCTTTCTTTCTTTTTTTTTTGTTTGTTTTTATCACTTTGCGCTGCTTGACGTCAGCGTTTCAAAGGAGACGACGACGAAGCACTTCAACTACAGAAAGAAAGTCACGTGTCGCCCTCGTCGGCGGCGGCTTGGCATTAAAAGTGCACTCGCTGATACCATAGCAACGCAACAACAATAACGTTTACTGAATAGCTGGTTGACATCAGCGAGGAAAAAGTAGAAAAAAATAAATACAGATTTTTTTACTAAGGTGTGGTTTGAAAAACAAGAAACGTGTCTTTAGATATCTTTGGCAACATACCTGTTTGAAAGAGTGGAAGGAGGGGGGAAAAAAGAAGAAGAAGAAAATGAAAGGAGGATGCTAGAATATGCCTTTTTATTTTCTAGAATTTTCCTAATAATATTTGTTTTTCTGTTAAAATAAAATAACGAAATCAATGAATGTTTTATATGTATCACTAACACTTTCGATTCGTCGTTGAAGCATCTGCCGGTAACAAGAACAACTGGACAAGAAAGCTGGAGGAAAGGTGAGAACTGTAAAGATCTGCTTAGAAGGATGAGGATGATGAGGAGAATTGCCTACAACAAGGAAGAAGAGGGGAAGGATAAAGAGTATAACTGCCTACAAAAGGAGGAGGAAGAGGGGGAGAAGAAAAGGATAACTGTCTACAAAAGAAGAACAAGACTTAATTCCGAAGAGGAGGACGATAACTTTCAGTGAGAAGAAGCAGAAAAAGAAGACGAACAGAGGGGAACAGGAAAAAAAAAAATTTCAATAAGGAATGTAGAAGAACAACAACTATATACAAAGAAAAAGGGGGGGAGGAGGAGGAGGATGATGAATTGTTAAATAACTGCCTCCGAGAAAGAAAAGATATTAGCTTTTTTGCAAACTCCCCCCTTTTTATTTTTGAGACCTTATTTACTTGCCTCCCCACGAGGGTACGGCTAGACACACGGTCGGTTTATGCTAAAATAGTTCCACACCTGTGGAATTGTCTTCCGTTTTCCTGCTTTCCAGCTTTCTATAATATGGTTGTCTTCAAGTCCAACGCGAACAAGTTTCTGATGAGCCGTTCCACTTAAGTTAACAAATTTACCGAACTTCCATTACTATCGATTACTATATTGTTCTTTTGACTACTCTACACTCTTTAACCCTTATCCTTGAGTGGCCTATCGGCCTTGATAAGTGGTGACGTCTATGTAAAAACAAAATGTTAACTTGGTGAAACGGAATGTTAGTTTTCATAGCCAACATAAACAGTTTTATGTGACAAAGATGCGGTGTTTGTTCTTTTTGTGCTGTGTAGATTTAGTATTGGTCACGTGACCAGAGTTACGAAAAGATAGTTTAGATATTAGTTCGATACTCAACGTTTTAGCAGATAGACGGGAGTCTTCTGCTCCAGGGTTTGGACTTGATGCTCATGGGAGTCAAAAGGGGGCAAGTTAGCAAAATGTAGACTCCTGAAAAGTGTGCTCAAATTCGGAGAAGTGACCCAACATGGAAATAAATGATTATATCCAAACATAATTCACGTCTTGGCGTTTCCCTTTTCGAATAAAAAGCATCTTTAATTTCAGGAACCATAAAAGAAACTTTGTGAAGGTGTGTGTCTTTTGGTGGTGATCCCCACTGACAATGTTATCCGTCCTTTTGGTAAAGACTGTCTATGTAAGTTGGCATTGTCAATAGTTGTTATACACATTGTTATAAAAATATCCACACACATGAACACTAGAGACGATCAATAAATTTTATACGCACATTCAAGGAACTAGACGGCAATATGTTAAGACTCGTGTACATATATATATATATATATATATATATATATATATATATATATATATAACTATTTCATTTATTCACATAAATTTACTATACGAAAGTATAGATTTATGCGTAAACTTTAAGTATTTACTTCAAAAGTGCTCAATACGTAGGTAGAGCTAGTTAGTAATTTATACAATATATATGGCGATTAAGCTACACTGAATATTCTGCGTTTCATCCAACTATAGGATTCGTCAGGCTTATGCGTTCTTTGTTTCAGTCTCCTTTACGACTGAAAATGCACACATGTGTTGGTCTGCAGACTACGTTACATACAGGCAAAATATTATATATGTATCGGAAGGGTTCATTATTTATCTAAATAGGGATGATAGCACAACTATAAACAAAAATAAGCCGAGCATGTGGGGTGCCCCTACACGAGTGAAAAATTTACTTTCACCATTATTAATGTTTGTGCAAAATTTAAAAAAAAAAAAAAATCAAGGTGTGGTTATTGAGAAAAGTGCAAACATATGAATGATTTGGGGGCAATTTTACCCCTATAATGGCCCTTTAGAGGGGCAACCAGAGTTATCCCGGAAAATCCGTTTGGGCAAAAATTTACTTTCACCATGACTAATGTTTGTACAAAAAAAATTTTTTAAATCCAAGGCGTGGTTATTGAGAAAAGTACAAACAAACAAATGAACGGATGAATGGGAATGAATTACTAGGTCCAATCCCTCCTTTGTCGGGGACCAACAAAAATAATTGACAAACACAAAGTGGAACGACATGTTTTGGATTTTTTATTCAGACAACAAAAAAGATTGCGTGGCTGCGTTATAGCCAGGATTGGAGAGTCGGACTTTATACATTTTGACCTCGCAACCCTGGTTATAGCCTGTGATTGGACGCATAGGAGAAAATCTACTTACATGTGGTACATTCTGAATGACGTAATATGGTCGGGAAGCCGCAGGCCCCGACCATAATCTTTGGGTTTCAGTCTGTTCCTGGGCAGGTCCTGTGGACCAGGCCCCTTGTATTCGTCGACGACGACGGTTGGCATTCTCACTCATCCAAACTGAAATAAAGAAACAGAACAAAGGAATTAACATCAATTTCAAAATGTGGTTATAGTCAGCTAACGTACTTCCGGTGTGTATGCAGTGACAAGGCAAAACAGTTACTTCGCTTTTATTGTTCTTCAGTATTTCTATTGTGATTTATTGGAAACAAACATAAGAAATGGAGATTATCGAAAAATGTACAATAAAAATTAATTTCAATAATTAAAAAAAAAAAAAAAGTGTTTTCAATAATTCTTAAAGAAAAAAATAAATAAAACTAATTTCAAAAAGTTTTAATTAAGTTTTCAATGATTATTAATTTTTTTTTTTACAGAGGGTTCACCACTTATCTAGGCCCGAAGACCACTCGAGGATAAGGGTTATTGAGTATACGGTAATCAATTGGATATAATCGTAGTAATCGTTAGTAATAGGAATTTGGTATATTGGATTACTTAAGGGGGCGGTTGGTTCATCATGAATTTAAATTAAAAAAAACGATCGGAAAAACGTAATAAAAAAAAGAGTACATATACAGGGAAGATAGGCGTGAGAGAAAAAAGCGGAGGAATTGATTTGTCTTGTCACCGCTTCCGGTAGCAGCCACACAGAAAGTTAGGAAGTACATTAGCTGACTGCAACAAATAAACGTTAATAAAAATAAAGAAAACTTATGCACCATCGCCGCAATCTTGCACTCCTGTGCGTGTTTTACGAGTATATTAATGGAATGTGTTCTGATGAACTCATTGCACTTGTGCCCCCCTCGGCGTACATATCCCTGACAAACCCGCTTAGCAACAAAGTCACACCCCTTCACTGTTGAGATTCCTAAATGTCAGAAAGCTTTCTATTCTAATAGCTTCTTCCCTACAACATCTAGACTTTGGAATTCTCTTCCTGCTACCTGCTTCCCAAGAAGAAGTTCAAATGTAATGTAAACAAACATCTTTCTTAGGCATGGTCCCAATTAGTAGCCCCTTATGTCCAAGTGGCAACATGCCTTGTTTGGGAGTGAAGATGAGTAAAAAAAAAAAAATAATAAAATAATATATATATATATATATATATATATATATATATATATATATATATATATATATATATATATATAAGGACCTGTCCTGCCTTGATAGAGTTCAAAATAGACTTCGTAACCTCGTAGATGTCCTTTTCTCTTCCTTGCAACCTCTTTCTCACAGAAGAGATGTTGCAAGTTTGTCTCTGATGTATCGTTATTTCCATGGAAAGTGTTCGACTGAGCTTCAGTCTATGGTCCCCCCTCGTAAAACTTTCACAAGAAACCCTCGTCTAGCTGAAAATACTATCAATAATTCCCCCCACTCTTTATCTGTGCCTAAACCTAAACGTAGATTCCATGAACAAAGCTTCTTTCTTAGAACTGAACACCTGTGGAATTGTCTTCCGTTTTCCTGCTTTCCGGCTGACTACAATATGGTTATCTACAAGTCTAACATAAACAAGTTCTTGATGAGCCGTTCCATATAAGTTAACAAATTTACCGAATTTCCATTACTAATGATTACTATATTATCCAATTTCTACTGTACACTCTTTAACCCTTATCCTCGAGTAGCCTCTTGGCCTTGATAATGTGGTGATGCCTGTGTAAATATATATATATATATATATATATATATATATATATATATATATACACACACACGGTCCGGAGTTCGACTCCTAGACACATTCAAACTACCCTGAAGAGAGGGAGATACCTCGAAACGTGCATGTACGTATATTACTGTTTTAAAAATAATAAAAAAAATAAATAAAAATATATTCGTCCAAATAAAATATGGGCGATTTTCTAAGTAAAATGAGCTTCGAGGCGAAGACGCTATTTAACCGTATTTATCGGTAAAAAAAAAGCAACATATATATATTCTTTATTTATTTATTAAAAAAATACTTTCAAATTCTCGTCCTGCTGCCTGGTTCCCAAACTGTACTGATATGCAGAAGTTCAAATGTAACGTAAACGAACGTCTTAATCTTTCCTGGGCATGGTCCCAATTAGTAGCCGCTTACGTCCAAGTGGCAATATGCCTTGTTTGGGATGAAGATGAGAAAAAAAAAAAAAAGATGCCCTAAAAGTTTTATTTCTTATTTTTATAGAAATAACTCCAGACAGAGCATGAAGCCACTTGATGTAAGGAGATAAAAAGAATGAAAGATAATTATCACGCAGACATAAGATGCCCATTGAAACACAATACTATGGGGCTGTTTCCCAGCTGTCTATTACATATGTAACAGAGTGCAGGTGCATGTGAAATGACGTCACTGATAGGGAAAAAGAAAGACTATAAAGACGATGATCACGTTAGAGACGTGGGTGACGTCACAGCCGTAACGAGAAATCACGTGTGGCGGGAGAATGGGGAAATAAATGTTGTTACAAAAAAAAAAAAAAAAAAAAGGGATCGCGTTATTTTCTTTATTTTATAATTTTTGAGAGAAAGAGGATGCAGGGAAGAGAAATAGTGAAGCCAATTAAATTACAGAAACTTTTTTTTGTTGTTGTTGTTACAAAGGAGTACCCACTTATCAAGGCCCAGAGGCCACTCGAAGCACTATCACTAACGTTCAAATAGGACAGAGATGCACTGGTCCGAATATAACAGTATTCCATTCATTCTTTTTTTTTTTTTTTTTTTTAACATTCATTCATCCCAAACAAAGCATATTACCACTGAAACCTAAAAGTGATAGGAGTTAAATTTATAGGGGTAACCTGTCTAGGGAGTTGAGCAGCAAGACGTTTGCTCACATCACACTGAGATTTCTGCATTTTGGTACAGCTGGGAAAGCAGGTAGGAACTACCACTCCAGAAGATATCTCACTGCCGATGCAGTTCTCTACCTGTATAGGAGCCAGGTATATCCTAGGATGGAATACTGTAGCCACATCTAGGTAGTAGCTGTTCAAAGTTTCCTATCCTGCCTTGACAGAGTTCAAAACCGACTTAATAGCCTAGTAGGGGATGACTTTCTCTTCCCTGCAATCTCTTTCCCACAGAAGAAACGTTGCAAGCCTGCCTCTGCTCTATTGTTATTTTCATGACAAGTGCTCGTCTGAGCTCCAATCTATGGTCTCCCTTTGCCAAACTTTCATGAAAAACCCTCGTCTATCTGAAACCACTATCAATAATTTCCTCCACTCTTTATCTGTGCATAAACCTAAACGTAGATTCCATGAACGAAGCTTCTTTCTTAGAACTGCATGCCTGTGGAACTCTGTTCTGTTTGATTGCTTTCCATCTGACTACAATATGATTGTTTTCAAGTCCAACATAAAGAAGTTCTTAATGAGCCATCTTCTTAAAGTAATCCAATTCACCAAATTTTTACTGCTAATGATTACTATGATATTGTCCAAATGACTACAGTACTCTCGTTAACCTTTATCCTTGGCATCCGGGCCTTGATTTGAGTCGTGACTCCTTCGTTAAAATTCCAAAGACAAATACTCCAAACAAAGAAGATGGTAGAGTAGAAAATCTTCCAGGATTAAGGGACCACTACAGTGAAGAGGTGTGATTTTGCTGCTAATGGAGTGAGTTGCGAGCATGTCTTTGCGCCATCATTATTTTCATAGCAAGTGCTCATCTGAGCTCCAATCTATGTTCCCTTCCCGTTGCCAAACTTTCACACAAAAAAAACACTCGACTAACTACAATCACTATCAACAATTACCCCACTCTCTATCTATGCCTAAATCTAAATGCAAATTCCATGAACAAAGATTTTTTCCTACTACTACCAGCCTGTGGAACACTGTTCCACTCGCCTGCTTTCTGGCCGACTACAATATGGTAGCCTTCAAGTCCAATGTAAACAAGTTCTTTTTGAGCCGGTACCTTAAATAATCCAAATTCTACCCAATTTACACTATTAACGATTACTACATCATCTTGCATTCATTAACCCTTATCCTTGAGTGGCCTTCGGGCCTTGATAAGTAGTGACTCCCTTGTAAAAAAAAAAAAATTTAAATATGAGGGTATATAAGTGCAGTAAATTCATTGGGGCAGATTCTGATAAAGTACGTACAAAACAAAAACAAAGATGAAACACTGGTGATGAGACATTAGCTAAAGCTTGATAGACAGTGCGGACTTTATTAGGATGAAAATTTTATTTATTTTTATTTTTGCACATTGTCCAAGAGGGAAAGGTTAGTCATTGGTGTACTAGCCCAGATGTAGTAACAATATTCCATGCATGGGCGAATAGTGGCTTTGTAGAGATGCTAGCGGGTTGTCTGGCATTGCCCAATCGTAAAATATACTTTTTTTTTTAAATTCAATTTTCACCCCAAACTAGGCACAGTGCCACTTTGAACTAGGTGGCTACTATCAGGGACATAATTTGCAGAGGCATTATGAAGGGAGAGGAGTAGAAAGATGTTTGTTCACATTACACTTGAACTTCTGCATATAAGTACAGTTGGGAAAGCAGAATCCCGGAAGGGAGTTCCAAAGACTCGCAGTTCTAGGGAAGAAACTATTAGAGTAAAAGGCTTTCTTACACCTAGGGATCTCTACTGTAAAGGGGTGGGACTTAGTTGCTTGTCGGGGGTAGTCACGTCGAGGAGGTACACGTATTTGCAGTTCGTCAGAGCATTCACCATTAAAGTATTTATAGAACAGGCAGAGGGATGCAACATTTCATCGATGGGACAGAGGCTGAAGCCTAGATGACAATTCAGGACCTATCAGGTTGGCGACTCTCTTTTGAACCCTGTCCAGGAGTGAGAGACAAGCAGCAGATGCACCAGCCCAAGTGTGAAAACAATACTCCATACATGGGCGAATGGTGGCTTATAGAGGTACAGGATACTTTCAGGCGTAAGTAATTTTCTAGCACGGTAGAGAGAACCCACCTTCTTTGCAGCAGCCTTGGCAATGCTCTCAATGTATATATTCCAGCTTATGTTCCCTGTAAACGTAAACTTAAATATTATATTTTAATTGATTCAGATTTCTTATTCAATATTATAGAGCCAATTCTCTATCGATTATTATATTGTACCTAATAAATAGTAGTGATTTTAAAAGTTAAAAAAATTGAGGGCCATTAGCTAAAATCGAAATCAAAACTTATAGCTCTCCAGCTTTATCCGTTACCGTATGATCTGAATCCATACGTATACAAAAACGAAAAAAAAAAAATAACCTATAAGCCTATTATCCTACAAGTTTTAATTAACGTATATGCGGGGGAAAAAAAACAAAAAAAAAAACGGGTATAGTTGACTTACACCAGACCAAGGTCAATGTTTTTTTTTTCTCTTCAATTTTGACTCTTTAGCAGCTAAAAAACAAATTGAAAGTGTGCTTCAAGTCATAATACCCTATATATCAAGTTTCACCTCTGTAGACCAAATATTTAAAGAGGATTTTGGTAGAGACTTTTTTGCATACACACCGACAAGGTCATATATATATATGTATATATGTGGAGAGATAGAGAGATATAAAAATATTTCGGTGTGCTAGAATGTGTTCATCTTAAATTCTACACAATTATGCAGAATGTAGAAACTATGCATAAATCAAATTCAGTGTAATAATGAAATGAAACCAATCATCTTATAAGAAACCATAACTGAGTATATTAAGAAGTTTGTTTTAATAATTTTTAAATAAAAAAAGTAGCCTTTTAATATAAATATCAGAGCAAGAACAAAAGGTCAACTTTATAGGAGTGCTAGCAGATGTACCTGGCGTTGCTCGGTATTATGCGTAACGTTAGATTTCTTTAAAAAACTGAAGTGGTAAAAATAAACAAAAAAAAAAAAAAATGAGACGTGCATGCGAGTATTATGTTTTTCTAAACTGTTCACTTCTTATAGGTAAAAATTTTTTTTTAAAAACTCGAGCTGAGATCGAAACCAAAACCTAAAGACAGTGAGTCAAGTACGATAGCTGTTAGACCAGACACGATCTTTAAAAAGTGTTTTCAAACCTACTTATTTTTAACAAGGAATCTGTCATGTGAACGATTTGCGCATACGCATTTGTTAAACAATTGAGAAACAGATAAGAATTTGATGATCCCCACCCCAGCCCCAAGTACTGACCCCCACCCCACCCCCAAGTACCAAATTTCCAATTTTGACTCTTTAGCAGCCCTTTTGTCTGGATGAAAACCGATTAAAAACTTTTCCACGTGTCTGAATACCCTATATACAAAATTTCAAGTTTGTAGACAAAAACTTTGAGTATATAGGTTGAGAATTTCTCACTTTTATAGATATACTAGCATTGCCCGGGTGTTTGGAGGTGTATGCTGAACAAAAAAAAAAAAAACGGTCAATTTTTTTAACTTTGACCCCTATTATGCCCCCTTAACATTTATTGTTTTGGGCTCAAATCCAGTTATTAAGTTAGATTCATGTCCAAGGAACCTATATCTAAAATTTCAAGTGTTTAGACCAAAAATTGTCGGAGGAGTTTGGTAGAGTTCTCAAAGGTCAAATCGTTGAACTTTGACCCCTTAACAGCCAAATTTCCCAAATCTCAGTACCCTGTATATAAAATTTCGAGTCCGTAGACTAAAAATTGACAGAGTTATTGCGTAGGGAAATGTACACAGACAGACACACAGACACGTTCACTTTTATAGATAGAATACTGACATTATTATTTATATGCGTCTTTTCCATCATTGATTTACACAATCATGTTGACGCACCGGTTCTTGCCAGGTCACCGAAGTTAAGCAACGTTGAGTCTGACCAGTACTAAATGGGTGACCATTTGGGAAGGCGAGGTGCTGTATGTACCGCGAGGTAGAATATCAGGTTGAGTAACTGGTGCGGTCTATCCTTCTCTTGAGGGTAGATAAGACTCTCTTAAGCCGTGGTAGGCAATCCATCTAGTGATGGCGTCCCGATAAAAAATACCTTTGATAGTCCTGGCGAAGCATAAAGTATTCAGCTAACGACAAGATTTGAATTACACGAAAAAATTGTGAAGTGAGTTCAATCTCGGCTACGGTCGTGCTGGAGAGGGAGGGAGACGTTTCATCCTTGCATAACGTAGTGATAACCATTCAAACCACTCACACGATTCGAACCCCGGAACAAGTACTTTTAATGAATCGTTCAAAAATCGAAAATTGAACAAAATAAGTCAATAAATGTCCACAGTCATGGGAAAATATAATGTTCTACCAGTATTTTGCTTAATTTTCGACTTTTGAATGATTATTAAGGGTCCTGGTGTAATGCTTTACGGCAGTCATGTTTTTTTTTTATCATCCTAATTGAACAGAGTGAACATTAGGTTTGTTTTGAATCAAAAACGTTTTAAAATATGTTTGAACACGCACGCAGGTACACACACACACACACACACACACACACACACACACACACACACACACACACACAAAAAAAAAAAAGATCCAGATAGGTAGAAGAGTAAATTCTCTTGCCTTTAGTAACCCTTATCGGGTTTGTATTACTGTACACATAGATTCGAAAAAGTTGTCAAAAAACAAATATATAACAAATAAATGTTATCAAAGGCAAGATAAGTTACTTTTCTACCTAACTGGATATATTTTTCGTGTTTTTATTCAATGTAACATGTTTATTCAGCTCGAAAACCATACAGTGTTTACCGATGTATTGGAACATTCACGATGGCGTCTTATTCTCTCTATAACACGGTAAGTGTGGAAAAAGATGTTATAAATAAAAACCGGATAAAATACTGTTAAAAACTCACTCAATATATGTTACCGTGACATAGGTTGACATATATTCGGCGGGTTTTTAATAGTATTTTGTATAGTTTTTTATTTATAACACCTTTTTCCATACTTACGGTGTTAAAGAGGGTGTGAGACGCCATCTTGAATTTTCGAATACATCGGTAAACACTGTATGTTTTTCGAGCTGAATAAATATGTTACATTGCATAAAAATACAAAAAATATATCCAGTTTGGTAGAAAAGTAACTTATCTTGCCTTTGATAACATTTATTTGTTATATATTTGTTTTTTGACAACTTTTTCGAATCTATGTGTACAGTAATACAAACCCCACTTATCTGTTATATATTTGATTTTCGTCTCCTTTTTGCCGTAAAAAATACCCAAAAATAAAATGAATATTGGGTGCATCCGTTTTTGTTGTTTGTTTAGCTGGACTGTAGTAGTGTAGTGTGCTACTTAGTTTGAAATATCGTTATCTTTATCAGAATTTTTGTAGGAATTTTTGACACCCCTAACACGAAACTGCGAATACAATATAAAAATCTCGGAATTTCTCTGTTAAAAGTGGGTTATTTATTTTCTTTATGGATTATACTTCCAAAATAAACTATTACAGTTGTTTTAAAAGTAATAGAAATTTTTTTTTTTTTTAAAACAGTAATGAATTTTCCGAACTCAATATTTTTCAATTTTTAAACTCAATATTTTTCAATTTTTAAATTTTAAAAATCTATCAAAATTTTTCTATTGATTCTATTTTTACGATATTTTCAGGGTCAATGTGAAATTTTATGTTCTTTCCAATAAATCGAATATAATATTTTAGACAAACGTTTTTTTTTTTAAATTCACGACCCCCCCCCCATCCCAATTTTTAAGTGTCTATTAAAAAGTAAATACTTAATTTAGTAACCCGATGAGTACATAATTATTTACTCACAAATTGAAGAGAAAAGGTCAATACATAATATATTCAAATTTAAAAAAAAAAAACATAGTGTTCTTTTAGAATTTTACCTGTAAAGTTTGAAGTTTAAAACCTTTTTTTTAAAACCACGTTATTTGTTTTTTTCTTTTTTTTTTTTAATGGAACCTTGATCCTTGCTCCTTTAATTGAAAAAAAAAATTAGGGCTTGAATTACATTTTTCGAGGAGTTATAAGCTTGGAAAGACAGGGGGTCGAATAATTCACGCCTCCCATTTTATAAATGTCTAATAATAATTAATTTAGAACCCGATGAGTACATAATTATTTACTCACAAATTGAAGAGAAAAGGTCAATACATAATATATTCAAATTTAAAACAAAAAAAACATAGTGTTCTTATAGAATTTTACCTGTAAAGTCCGAAGTTTAAAACCTTTTTAAAAAAAAATACGTTTTTTTTTTTTTTTTTTTTTTTTAATGAAATCTTGGTCCTTGCTCCTTTAATTGAAAAAAAAAAATTAGGGCTTGAATTGCATTTTTCGAGGAGTTATAAGCTTGGAAAGATGGGGTGGAATTATTCGCTATTTTCACGAAATTTCTGACACTGCTCTGTCGTGCTTAAGATTTTTTAAGCCATTTTTTTTTTGCGTCCGTCATGCTTAAGCTTGAAATAGCATTTTTATTGATTTGTCATGCTTAAGTTTAAAATAGCATTTTGGTTGGTTTGTCATGCTTAGGTTTGAAATAATATTTTGGTTGGTTTGTCATGATTAGGTTTGAAATAATATTTTGGTTGGTTTGTCATGATTAGGTTTGAAATAACGTTTTTTTTATATATATTCTGTCATGATTAAGTTTGAAATAGCATTTTCGTTGGTTTGTCATGCTTATGTTTGAAATAATGTTTGTTTGTTTTTTTTTTGTCTGTCATGCTTATATCTGAAATAGCATTTTCGTTGGTTTGTCACGCTTATGTTTGAAATAATGTTTTTGTAGCTCAACTTTTAAATTGAATAAAAACATTTTAAGAATATTTGTTGCTGTTGATGCTTCCACTATCTTAAGCGTGGTCAGAACGTGGCGGCGGCCAAAAAAAAAAAAAAAAAAAAAAAAAGATGAATGAATCACCGCTATTTAAAGACAGGGAACCCCAACCGTTCATCGAATGTCTCTCCCCCACCTAACGTCTAAAAACCCTTTCCGTTTCTCTCTATCCCCCCTATTTTTCTCCCCTATATATGTCTCTAGCTTCTCTATCTCCCCTCTCTCTTCATCCCCCTCTTTCTAAATCTCGCTCTCCTTTCTTTCTCTCCAACTTTCTTCGTTCTCTTCTTTTTTTTCTTTTTAACTCATCATCCCCTTTCTCACCTTCTTACACGCGTGTGCGCAGAATGATGAAGAAATAGCATTTTATCGATCTAAATAGCAGCATCAGTTTCTGTTCCCGTCTAAAAATAGGTTGAATGCCGGCAGCATAGTTACAAAGATATTGTTTTTCAACGAAGAAAACGTCTTAACTAATTTTACGCCATAAAAACGAACGGACCTTCAGGTTAAACTTTCGTTAAAGACATTGCGGCATTTTTAACTCTTTGAGAAGGGGTTAGATTATTGCTAATCGCTTGAGGCATCCTCACCGGGAAATGCCGACGGGGCTGCCCAGGCACTTCTTGCGGGTCAGATTGCCCCTTCTCTGAGGCGGCGCCTCAGTGAGGCGGAGGCGCTGACTTCTTAATCCCACAGTATCTGACCCTGGTGGGTAAGTTCTTTCTGTGGGAGAGGACTAGATATCATCGCGGACATTTTTAACAAGAGCCAACACGGTGTGTTTTACAGTAGACAACAGAACGAAAAATATGGTTAAAAAACAATCAAATATATAACAAATGAATGCTAATAAAGGCAAGATGAGTTACTCTTCTACCTACTTAGATAAGTTTATGCGCGTTTTAACTTATTTTGATACTCATGCAGAGAGTGACCCGTGCTGAAATAATATTTTATTATTTAAAAAGCCATTCTGAACATGTGTTTTGTACCTATTCTGTACTTTAACCTTACAATTGAATAAAAAACACACACACACACACACACACACATATCATAAAACTTTAGTTAAACGTGGAAATACGATTTAAAAAATAGCGCTAATTACTCTTTGCATTAGCACCCTTATTTTAAAGCGTTTATTTATTTCGAAATGCAAATAGTGCTGAGAGTGAGCACTTAAGCTAAAACGGCGAAAAATGCATACAAAGACCGCAACAGAAGGCTGCCACATTAGGATCCCCGGGAATCGCTCAAAACCCGAAAATAAAACAAAAATATTGATAAAATGTCATGTCCGCCATGTCCGCCATTTTTCTAACTCAAGTGCTCGGCACTATTTGCGTTTTAAACTAAATAAACGCTTTAAAATGAAACAAAATACTGTTAGAAAACCCACCCAATATATGTTATCGTGACATATATTGGGTTTTTGTATATATTTTTTAATTTTGGGTCATTATCAAAATGTTTAATATTTAGGTGTCACTTAGCGGCCATTTTTCTTGTTCTCACGTAACGCTCGACACTATATGTTTTTCGACCTGAATAAAGTCTTAAAGTGAGTAAAACCACTAAAAACGTTTTTCGGATAGGTAAAAGAGTAACTTATTTTGCCTTTGATAACATTTGTTATATATTTCGATTTTTGGCCACTATTTCGATTCTCGGTGATAAGAAAGGCTTAAAATTAAACCACTTCAAGCTATGAATGAATTTGCGCATGCGCAAAAGCAATAGAAATCCGTTACCAAGTCGAAATGAACATTTTGCATTTCAACTTGCCGACATATTTCTGTGCATGTTATTCATCCATCAAAGATTTTACTTGTTATAAGCCAACCTGGGTATGTGATTACTGTTTTCTGTTAATGCGATCAATAATTTAAGAGTTTATCGGTTAAATATTTACACACACACACACACACACACGTTTTATTTATATAGACTAGCAGGACCTATGGAAATTCCACATCAGACTCTTCCATTGATGTTGGTTCTGTGGATGTTCAGCGTAAAGGAACCACCCTGACATTATTGTACCTATTTACTATGCCTCCCCACGGGACAGAGTTAGACACCAGGGTCGTTTTTTAACGTGGAGAAAAGGTACAAAAATAAAAATTGTCTCAGTGGTGAAGGATTTTTCCTCCACCGAAAGAGAACAAGAAATAGAAGTGCAGCATCTGAAGAACAGATACTACACTTTGATCTTGTCCCGACATTATTGTAGCTCATTTGTTAAAACTGCAAAAGTATTTATTTAAGCTAGCAGGGACGCCTGGCGTAGCCCGATTGTAAAATACGCTTAAATATGATATTTTAATTTATGTAGATTTCGTAATAATTATTATACAGTCAATTTTCTATCGATTCTTATATATTATAAAGTTGTGATTTAAAAAATAAAAATGTATATTCATATGACTTACCTGCAACAACTATAATCAAAACCGAAGCCAATATATATATATATATATATATATATATATATATATATATATATATATATATATATATATATATATATATATTATGACTTTGTTCAGCTATAACCGAAACCAAAACTGATGAAGAATTCTTGGTAAAATTATTTATAAAAAATAGATGACTTGAGTGCCATCAGCTATAATCGAAAACCGAAACTTAACCTTATGATATATATATATATAGATATATATATATATATATATATATATATATATATATATAGAGAGAGAGAGAGAGAGAGAGAGAGAGAGAGAGAGAAAGAGAGAGAGAGAGAGAGAGAGAGATGTTTTTATTTGTTTTTGTTAGCTTGAATGAATTCAAGTAATTTATACGAAAGCGCATTTTTACCTAAATGCTTGTTGGGAATAATTTTCCCATTGACCAATCTGGTACCCCCTTAATGGGGAGCAGCATATATATTATTTAGTCAGTTATTATTATGTCAGTGGATAATTATATTTTAAAAATAATATATATATATATATATATATATATATATATATATATATATATATATATATAACAACTTGAGTTTCTTCAGCTACAATCGAAACTAAAACTCATGAAGAATTTTTGGTACAATTATTTATTACAAGAAATGGAAGGTCATAACAATTAAACGACAGTCACTTGGAAGAAAAAAGATGTAAGCGTAACAGATACATGAGCTGAGAATTAAAATAATATATAATCTTCCGCCATACCTGTAAAAATTCACAACGATTTCTGCAACCCTTTTTCGTTCTAATAATGGCTATGTTTAGAGTATACGAGCTGCCTTCAATAAGTTTCCAGACTTTTTTTCGTATAGACACTTTTATTGATAGTACACACATGAAACTCTGGTCCCTTTCGAAGTAATCTCCTCCAGCTGCAATGCACTTGTCTCATTCCAAAAACTTCAGAGTAATAAGAAAGGTAAAAAGGGAAAATAAAAGAAAAGAAACGGGTTTGTATTACTGTACACATAGATTAAAAAAAATTGTCAAAAAACAAATATATAACAAATAAATCTTATCTAATCTTATCTAAGGCAAGATAAGTTACTTTTCTATCTGACTGGATATGTTTTTCGTGTTTTTATTCAATATAACATGTTTATTGAGCTCGAAAAGCATACAGTGTTTACCGATGTATTGGAAAATTCAAAATGGCGCCCGACTCTCTCTTTAACATGGTAAGTTCGGGAAAAAGTGTTATAAATAATAAACTAGACAAAATACTGTTAGAAATTCGCTCAATATATGTTACCGTGACATAACTTGACATATATTCGGTAGTTTTTTAATAGTATTTTGTCTAGTTTATTATTTATAACACTTTTTCTCAAACTTACCGTGTTAAAGAGAGAGTCGGGCGCCATTTTGAATTTTCCAATACATCGGTAACAATGTACGTTTTTCAAGCTGAATAAACATGTTACATTGAATAAAAACACAAAAAATATATCCAGTTTGGTAGAAAAGTAACTTATCTTGCCTTTGATAAGATTTATTTGTTATATATTTGTTTTTTTGACAACTTTTTTGAGTCTATGTGTACAGTAATACAAACTCAAAGAAACCTCTTTAGGTTATGGCATTTCGAAGTTAAGTGCTTCTCATCAGTAGAGGAGAAGGGCTAGAATCATACAAAACGTAAATATAGGCCGTATCCTACCTTGACAGAGTTCAAAATAGACTTCATAGCCTAGTAGGGGGTGCCCTTTTCTCTTCCCTACGACCTCTTTCTCACAGAAGAGACATTGCAAGCCTGTCTCTGCTTTATTGTTATTTTCATGGCAAGTGCTCGTCTGAGCTCCAATCTATGGTCCCCCCTCACCAAACTTTCACAAGAAACACTCGTCTAGCTGAAACCACTATCAATAATTTCCCCCACTCTTTATCTGTGCCTACACCTAAACGTAGATTCCATGAACAAAGCTTCTTCCTTATAACTACATGCCTGTGGAACTTTGTTCTGTTTGCCTGCTTTTCAACTGACTGCAATACGGTCGTCTTCAAGTCCAATGTAAACAAATTCTTGATGAGCCCTTCCCCTTAAGTAATCCAATTTATCAAATTTCCACTACTAATGATTACTATGATATTGTCCCATTGACTACTGTACACTCTATAGCCCTTATCCTCGAGTGGCCTCCGGGCCTTGATAAGTGGTGAGTCTTATGTAAAAAAAAAATAAATATATAGATAAAAACTGGCTTAACATTTAGATATGGAATGAGAATGGAGGAGTGACACACAAAATAACACACTATCGTATATTAATCGTGTATTAATATATAGATTAGATACAAAAATCACGTCCACCTCTATTTGTATCTCATTAGCAATTTTCCTCCTTGAGCCATCGTCGATTCATCGTCATATTTTTGAAAACAATGACTGACATTTGACAGGTTTGCTCTTTTATTTATCGTGCTAATGTTTACAATTATTAAAACGATGTTCCATTGTTTGAGCCGTGACTGATACTAATATTTCAGAATGATTAACCTTTTCAACTTTCACCTCTCAGCATAGACAAGTAAATTTTTTTTTTTTTTTTTTTTTTTTAAGTGTTAGGTCAACACATAAGTTCTGTCGAGATTTCAACACTGGCCAGGCCCAACATCCCTTAACTTCACAATTTTTCTCAAATTTTAGATTCTTTGTAGTATTTCGAGGGTTTTTAGGTGACATAATATCGGCCTAACCTATGACAGTGGCTAAGTGGTTAACGACACAAACCGATAACCTAGATGCACCGAGTTCGAATCCAGTTTGTTCCATAAAAACACTTTTAGTTAGGATGTTGGCAACCTTCATGTGGTTTCGTCAGCGGATCCACTAGTAAACAAACTCCATGGTTGTAGGTTCGAATTTGACAGTGGGTACACCAGAAGCAAAATATCTAGTAATAAATAAATAATAGTCACCATTTATCAAGGCCCGGAGGCCACTCGAGGATAAGGATTATTGTGTATACAATAATCAATGGGATAGTATCGTAGTAATCCGTTAGTAATGGAGATTTGATAAAGTGTCTTACTTAAGGGAGCAGTTCATCAGGAATTTGTTTATGTTGGATTTGAAGACATCCAAGTTGTAGTCAGGTGGGAAACAGGCAAACGGAAGAGAGTTCCACAGTTGTGCACTTCTGAGAAAGAAGCTTTGTTCATGGAATATACGTTTTGATTTTGGCACAGATAAAGAGTGGGGAAAATTATTGACAGTGGTTTCAGCTAGATGGGTGTTTATCGTGAAAGATTGGCGAGGGGAGACCAGAGATTGGAGCTCAGACGAGCACTTGCCATGGAAATAATGATAAAACAAAGACAGGCTTGCAACGTCTCTTCTGTGGGAGAGAGGCTGCAGGGAAGAGAAAAGGGCATCCCCCACTAAGCCACGAAGTCTATTTTGTACTCTGTCAAGGCAGGATAGGCTGTTTTTAGCAGCTCCTGCCCAGATGTGGCAGCAGCACTCCATCCTTGGACGTACTTGTCTTTTATAAAGATAGAGAATTGCATCAGCAGTCAGATATCTTCACGAGTGCTAGAAGGATCCTGGTGTGTAATAATTAGTGATGAGATATTCAAATATTTTTCCCGATTCCGATACAATTACCGATTCTAATTCTTTATACATCTCTAAACATTTAACTAAAAAGTTATTTTCTCCTGATTAACGTAAAAACGCATCTTAAATTTGAAGATATTTTCTCAAATGTAAAAAAAAAAACTAATGGGGCGGTGATCTATAGATTTTAGTTTTACTGGTCGTTTAAAATCAATAAATATTAATTATTTTATCATTACTACCAGCAGTGGAAGATTTTGCTTTAAAACAAAATCCAAGAAAGAAAGATAATTAAAAGAATCGTTTTTGGCATCAGAAAGTAGACACAAATTTTTCCGATTCCGATAACCCAAAATGTTCCGTTGTTTTTCTGTTATATATATATATATATATATATATATATATATATATATATATATATATATATATATATATATATATATATTTTTTTTTTTTTTTTTCTGATTCCCGATTCTGATTGATCATCCGAACACAACTAGTAATGTTAAAAATAAAAAAAAAATTTATAAAGTTCAGATCAATTCTTGCGAGAATCAATTTCCAAAGTAAAATGAAGCTCAGGATTAAACTTTCAAATTTTTACGGTTTTTTTTTGTTTTTTTTAGTTGCTAGAGAACTATAAATAAATAAACAAATAAATAAATGAATAAATAAATAAATGAATAAATAAATAAATAAACAAATAAATAAATAAATAAATAAATAAACTAATAAATAAACAAATAAATAAATAAACAAATAAATAAATAAACAAATAAATAAATAAACAAATAAATAAATAAACAAATAAATAAATAAATAAACAAATGAATAAATAAACAAATAAATAAATAAACAAATGAAAAAATAAATAAACAAATGAATAAATAAATAAATAAATAAACAAATGAATAAATAAAAAAATAAATAAATAAAATAACATGTGCCCAAACCTAAACGTAGATTCCATGTACAAAGTTTCTTTCTTAGAACTGCACGCCCGTGGAACTCTCTTCCGTTTGCCTGCTTTCCAGCTGACTACAATATGGGCGTCTTCAAGTCCAACGTAAACAAGTTCTTGATGAGCCATCCCCTAAAGTAATCCAATTTACCAAATTTCCACTACTAACGATTACTACGATATTGTCCCATTGACTACCGTACACTCATTAATCCTTATCCTCGAGTGGCCTCCGGGCCTTGATAAATGGTGACTCCTTTGTAAAAAAAAAAAAAGAAAAAAAAAAGGTGATATCATACTGTGATTTAATGTCATGGATTACAAACTCCAAGGCTGTATTTATTTATTTTTTTATTTATTTATTTTTTATTTATTTATTTTTTATTTATTTATTTTTTGGAATCCTTTGACATGAGCTTTCATACTTTGTGTATTCATTCTTATTGTGGACTGTTATCCTCATCTTCATAGTTGTTGTTTTTTCACTACGTTTCGGGGCCCCGTGGCACAGTGGATAGAGGCGTTGAATCTTTACGGGTTTAGGTGAGCATTTTCTGAAGATAGCGGTTTCAATCCTACCAAAGAAGGCCAGAGGTTTAGTTGGCCAAAACGTGGTGAGACAACAACAACTATGGAAGGCAGTAATTACTGGGGATACGGTTACAAGACTCAGCATTCTTATCTCATTGCGGTTAATCACCTGAAGAAGGCCAGAGGATGAGTTGACCAAAACGTGGTGAAACAATAGGTGCGTCAGAATTTTGGGGGAACTTTTGACACCCTTAACACAAAATTGCGAATAAAATATACAAAACTCGTAATTTCTCTTTTTAAAGTGGTTTGTTTAATGTTTTTAATATACTTCCAAAATAAACTATTAAAGTTTTTTTGAAAAATAATAGAAATATTATTTTTTTATTAAAAAAAAAAAAAAACAGTTCTTACAAAGTGCCGGTCTGCGCGTTCAACCAGCCATTTTTTTTTTACGTAATAAAATGAATTGAATTTTACAAGTTAAATGTTTTTCAATTTTTTCACTTTAAAAATCTATCAAATATTTTTCTATGGGTTCAATTTTTACAATATTTTCAGATTTAATGTTAAATTTTATGCTCTTTCCAATAAACTGAATATAATATTCTAGACAAGCGTTTTTTTTTATACCCCCCCCCAATTTTGAAATGTCGAGTTTGTATTACTGTACACATAGATTCGAAAAAGTTGTCAAAAAACAAATATATAACAAATAAATGTTATCAAAGGCAAGATAAGTTACTTTTCTACCTAACTGGATATATTTTTTGTGTTTTTATTCAATGTAACATGTTTATTCAGCTCGAAAAACATGCAGTGTTTACCGATGTATTGGAAAATTCAAAATGGCGCCCAACACTCTTTAACATAGTAAGTTTGGGAAAAGGTGTTATAAATAATAAACTAGACAAAATACTATTAAAAAAACACCGAATATATGTCAACTTACGTCACGGTAACATATAATCAGCGAATTTCTAACAGTATTTTGTCTAGTTTATTATTTATAACATCTTTTCCTGAACTTACCGTGTTAAAGAGAGTGTCGGGCGCCATTTTGAATTTTCCAATACATCGGTAAACACTGTATGGTTTTCGAGCTGAATAAACATGTTACATTGAATAAAAACACGAAAAATATATCCAGTTAGGTAGAAAAGTAACTTATCTTGCCTTGTATAACATTTATTTGTTATATATTTGTTTTTTGTTTTTTTTGACAACTTTTTCGAATCTATGTGTACAGTAATACAAACCCGAAATGTCTATTAAAATGAAAATCATTAATTTTCTCACCTCAGATTTATATATCACAAATTGAAGATAAAATATCAATAAATAAAATAATCTAATTTAAAACAAACAAAAAAAGAATGCAAATTTACTTGTAAAGTCAAAAGTTTAAAACCTTTTTTTTTTTTAAACCACGTTGATTTTTTTTTTTTAAGTGAAACCTCACATTTTTAAAATTTTGTCCTGAAAAGATTGAATACATGAAGAAGGCCAGAGGATGAGTTGACCAAAACGTAGTGAAACAGCAAAAACTAGTAAAATGAGGAAAACAGTCGGCAAAAAGAATGAACGCCCTGAGTTGTAGGTTCGAACCTGTCAGTATATAAACAAGCTGTATGAGCCTTCAGAAAAAGAAACCTACTTGACTATTCGATAAATAATATTTAATTATTATTTATTAATCTTAATTACTTTGACTTCAGAAAATTCACATGTTGATAGAAAATCGATGTTTTGGGTTGATCGATTTTTTTTTTTTTTTTTTTTTTTTTTTTTAAAGAATAATTTACGCGTTTGGAAAATTTGAGAACAACAGCTGGGAAATATGAAACGATAAGAGTACACCTTCTGTCAAATATGACTGGAGTGAAAAAAGAAACAGCTTTGACCTGAATTGGCTTGCATATACGCGTATGGAAAAGAAATCAAGGATGACACTTCAAAATTAAATAAAACTTTGTTACAACATTAGATCAGCAAGGGATTTGAATTGTCTCCCCCTTATTTCATCGGATTTAATCATGGCCGACGAAAACACTACGACTCGTTTAGTCGTAAAATTTGAATTTTTTGAAAAAAAAAAAAAAAAAAAGAAACTACTTGATCAAATTACGTAATTTTTGGAATATGACATCTTCGTTCTGTAACGAGTGCGTACATTCTACAGACTTTTCTGCATTTTCTTTACTTTTAATTGCCGCCATGAGTGCCAATTTGAATAAGCACCCAGTACAACGTATGTAATCTTAAGAAAAGCACTTTTGAAATATGTAAATATACTACAAGACGGGGGAAAAAATATGTGCGCGCTTGCGCATAAAACAATGGCCACCACATATAACAAAGAATTACATTGCGTAATATCCGGAAAACTACTTATTTGAGAAAAACTTTAAATTCGATATTCGTTTTCAGCACACCTGAAACCCCCTAGTTTTTTTTTGTTTTTTTTAAGGTAGTCTTTGTGGTGGTCTACCAAGCCATAATTACCCATTTTTATTTAAATTTATTTATTTATTCTTTTTTTCCAGAAAATAAAAATCATATTTATTTATTTATTATTTTCCTTTTTTTTTTTTTCGGTTATTTTTAATTCAAAAAATTAACTCCTCATTATCTTGTAATTTCATTACGTCGTCCCCCCCCCCGTTTCTGTGCGCGGCATAAACAAACATGGCCGCCATGTACATTACTACATGAAACATGCGGAAATGTATGTTAGCAATATCGTGAAAACTAGTTGCTGGCCCCAACTTTTAATGCGATATTCGTTTTCAGCACAGCCGAAAACCTCTAGAAAACAAGTTTTTAAAGGTAGGTTGTGTGGTGATGTACCAGGTCACATTTACCAAAAATTAATTCAATTTATCGTGTTTTTTTATGTTTCAAATTTTATTCTCACCCCCCCCCCCGATCATCACACCCACCAAAAAAATTTTTTAATGAAATTTATCGTTATTTTATGTTTCAAATTTAATTTTCTCATCCCCCCCCCTAAAAAAAAATTATTTTCTCATGCTTTGCCGCCCTTACAGTCACCAAACTTGAAAAAAATGCTAGGGCTAACATGTCTCGTTGAATGCTAGGTGGCCAAGAAGTGGGTGTTCATTTTTCGTTAGATTTATATAGAAAAGTTATCCCCACTCTAAAATTGTTATCTTTGAGAGTTGAGTACCCCCATTTTTTTCCTACGTTAGCACTATGCTACAAACCTGGGAGAACTTTCCTCTTTTTTATATCCTGTTACGTCATCCTCTCCGCTGTTCCCAGCCGATTTGAGGTAGCGTAAAGATTTGGTTGCTATGGTAACCAACAGCCAATCAGAAAAAAAAAAACGTCTCTCCGTTCCTTACAGATTATGAGAACTTTTGAACACCAGTAATTTTATTCTAACTTTTGTTTTATTGAACGAAAATTGAATTTTTTTTTTCAAAATATAGCTGAGAAGGTGACCTATGGACTGTAAAAATTATTTGAAAATTGATCGCAAAATTGGTGAGCAGTGAAGCTTTAAAGCAGTTCTAAATGAGTGAAACTAACACTTAACCATATATTCAAACACGGTAGTGTTTAAATGATATATATATATATATATATATATATATATAGAGAGAGAGAGAGAGAGAGACAGACAGACAGAGAGAGAGACAGAGAGAGAGAGAATAAATGACAAAAAGTTATATTCCAAAATTCCTGATGTTGACCATCTTATAATTTATTCCTTTAATTCACTTGCCGACCATCTGTCTGAAACATTTGCATGTCCAGTATCGCGACCATATAATTTTGCTTATATCAATAATATAGATATATCGATGCCTTTGTTCAGTCTCGAAAGACAAAGGATACCCCTTGTAGTGGCAGCTGCACGTGTAATTGTGAAACAGGTGTTGTGGAATCACCAACCACACCTATCCTGAATCAGCACTGTTTGAGTCCAGTGGCAAGGAGAAGTCCCGGACGACTGCAAACAATGCCGAGATAAGCGGAGAGCACATACAGCACCTGGTAGTCTCAAATGGTCACCCATTTAGTACTGACTAGGCTCAACGTTGCTTAACATTGGTGATCCGATCCAGTGGGAACCAGTGTGTCAACATCATTATGCCGTACTATATATATATATATATATATATATATATATATATATATATATATATATATATATTCCTTTTCCGTTTCAGGAACATGGGTCTCGTTTTGTGTGATCGCATTTCGTTTTTTTGTAACTCGTTACTATATTTTATCGAACTTATTAGTAGCCTAGTAGGGAACGCCCTTTTCTTTCCCCTGCAACTTCTTTCCTACAGAAGAAACGTGAGCCTATCTCTGCTCTATCGATATTTTCTTGGCAAGTGCTCGTCTGGGCTCCAATCTATGGTTCCTTTCTCCTTGCCAAACTTTCACGAAAAACACTTGTTTCGCTAAAACCACTATCAATATTTTCCCACACTCCTTATCTGTGCTTAAACCTAAACGTAGATTCCATGAAAAAAGCTTCTTTCTTAGAACTGCACACCTGTGGAACTTTTCCGTTTTCCTGCTTTCCAGCTAACTACAATATGGTCGTCTTCAAGTCCAACGTAAACAAGTTCTTGATGAGCTGTCCCCTTCAGTAATCCAATTTACCAAATTTCCACAACTAACGATTACTACAATGTTTTCCCATTGACTACTGTACACTCATTAACCCTTATCCTCGAGTGGCTTCCTGGCCTTCATAAGTGGTGGATTTTTTTTTTTTTTTTTTTTTTTTTTTAATAAGAAAAAGCTCGCCATGGGGGATTATTTCTACATGCACAAGCAAAGCCACACACAAGTCCCACCTGGCCCCTGCGGGGGCTGGGTGGGAATTTCAACGACCATATGTGGGGACAAACCCATATATAAGACCATTGCTTTTGAGCCATCAGTTATTGGTCACTGTAGAGAAAACCCTTCATACCAATTGTCACTATCCAGCTCCCCTACTCCCCGGGGAGTTGGTCCCCATTTCCCCTTCACTCTCCACATTAAAAAACGGCCTTGTGCCTAATTTGCTCAGGGGAGAAGCAAATAAATCCAAAAAGCAAAACCACACACAAAAACCTAACTGACGACGAAGAAGAAGAAACTAGAATTCTCGAAACCATGCAAACCACTAAAAATTTATTAGATCAAAAAATATTAAATAAAAAATATGAAATGAAATTAAAAAATATTTAAAAGATAAAACAAAAACGTTTGCAGCCAGAATTCGTTCTGTTTTTATAACGTATCGACGTGAAACGGAAGTTTTACGAAAGCTAAGTGTTTATTTCGTTAGGCAAAAATAGCATCTGCTTCTGAGTCATCATCTCTCTCTCTCCTTGCATCACCTGCGTGATGCTGCTGTTGATAATGATGATGCATATGTGTGCAAAGTCTGTATCATCATCATCATCATCATCATCATCATCATCATCATCATCATCAATATACATATACGATTTCAATTCACACTATGCTTGGTTTTTCGTCGATACTTTCGGTTTCGCAGAAACACTGGAAACTCAACCCGCGGGGCTAAAGATACTAAATGTAACTGAATCTCCTATCAATATTTCCATAGTGTAAAACACACGATGTACAAATAATATATATCTCACTCGTAACTGGCTGACCAAAATATGCTCATGAATGTGCAGCAACCTAGAAATGCTGAAGCGAAAACAAAAATCTCTCTCTCACACACACACACACACACACACACACACACACACATATTACGAACCGGATTTCTCGTAAATGTCCGGTTGTATGGCTCAAACCAACAATGGCAGGTATTTTCACATATATATTACTGCACTGAAATAATGTTATTACTTAGAACGCCATTCTTAACATAGGGATGGGAGGGTGTTTTGTAACTATTCTGTACTTTCAAGTAACAGTTTGATAAAAAAAAAAAAAATTATCGTAAAACTCAAACTTAACTTGAAAATACAAAAACAAAAACAAAACAAAAAAACAAAACAACAATTAGAACTGGTTTCCGAGCGTTTTTAACGGTGCTCGTGCTGCTCGGGTACTTGCTCGGCATATTCGGTGGGCATATCAAGTACCGGTCGAGGCCGAGCGGACATTTACGAGAAATTACTGACTTCCGGTTCGTACAATGCACTAGCACCACAAATGTACGTCTGTGTGTAAATATTTAACCGATAAACCCTTAAACTACTGGTCACACCCATGTATGGAGTATTGTTTCCACATTTGGGCTGGTGCATCTGCTACTAGTCTCTCACCACTCTCGAACAAGGTTCAAAAGACAGTCGCTAACCTAATAGGTTCCACACTGTCAGCTAGGCTTCAACCTCTGGCCCATCGAAGAAATGTTGCATCCCTCTGTCTGGTTTGCAAGTATTTTAATGGGAGGTGCTCTGACGAACTACAAGCCCTTGTACCTCCTCGACGTAAATACCCCCGGACAAACCCGACAATCAGCAAAATCCCACCCCTACACAGTAGAGATCCCCAGATGCCAGAAAGTCGTCTACTCTAATAGTTTCTTTCTTAGAACTGCTGGACTTTGGAATTTTCTTTCGGGTTCTGCTTCCCTGACTGTACTGACACACAGAAGTTCAAGTGTAATATAAACCGATATCTTGCTGCTCAACTCCCTACATAGTATCTCTGCAAATTATGTTCCAGATAGTAACATCCCCCCCCCCACATCAAAGTGGTACTGTGCCTTATTTGAGGTGAAAATGAAAAAAACAAAACATAACACTGAAATTAACAGGAAATAATAATCATACACCAAGGATGATTTATAACAAGTAAAATCTTTGTTTGGATGAATAACGTGTACAAAAAATGTCGAAATTTGTTGAAATACAAAATATTCATTTCGACTTGCCGACATATTTCTATTAGTTTTGCGCTTGCGCAAATTCATTCACAGCTAGAGGTAGTTTAATTTTTAAATCAAACTACTTCAAGCTGTGAATTAACCTTTCTTATCTATCTGTTGATAGCCCAAACGGTAGGAAACACAGCTGGAGAGCGCTAATTTAGCCTAAATGTTATGGTTTCGATTCTAGCTGATAGCACACAAATCACTTTCTTTTTTTTTTTTAACTTTCGATTCGAAATCAGTACTATATATTAGATACAATATTATTTTAAAAATATAATTATCCATTGACACGTGTTTCGTCGTACGTGTCAGTGGATAATTATATTAAAAAAAAAAAAAAAAAAAAAAAACGCCGCTGAGCGTCGCCGCTCCCCATTTAAGGGGTACCACAATTGTCAAAAGGAAAATTATTCGTAACTCGCATTTAGGTAAAAATGCACTTTCGTATAAATAATCGAATTCATTAAAAAAGTATCGCTAACAAAAACAAATAAAAAACATATTAGGTACAATATAATATTCAATTGAAAATGGGCTCAGTGATAATAAATACAAACTCTGCTTATATTTAAGCGTATTTTATGACCCGGCAAAGCCCCCATGTCACCCCACCGTTAGTATTTATAGAAAGGAATGATGGTTAAGAAAAGGTAAATAAACATGTCACTAGCAACTTCTTCAAGAATAACTTTCACACCAGTCGCTATGCTGCACTGCTGCAGACATAAGATCAGCTCAATAGGAGGAACGGGATTTATCACCTAGAGCTTTAATAAATTAAATAATAATAAATTGCCTCGTAGGAGATATCCTTTTATCTTCCCTGCAACCTCTTTCTCACAGAAGAGATGTAGCGAGTTTGTCTTTGCTTTATCGTTATTTTCATGGCAAGTGCTCGAGTGCTCGACTGAGCTTCAATCTACGCCCTCCACGCCAAACTTTCACAAGAAACACTCCTCTAGCTAAAAACACTATAATTCCACACACTCTTTATCTGTGTCTAAACCTAAACGTAGATTCCATGAACAAAGCTTCTTTCTTAGAAGTGCATGCCTGTGGAACTGTCTCCCGTTTACTTGCTTTCCAGCTGACTACAATATGGTTGTCTTCAAGTCCAGTGTAAACAAGTTCTTGATAAGCCGTTCCCCTCAAGTTAACAAATTTACTGAATTTCCATTACTGACAATTACTATATTGTCCAATCGACTACTGTACACTCTTTAACCTTTATCCTCGAGTGGCCACTGGGCCTTGATAAGTGGTGATGTCTATGTAATAAAAAAAAAAGTGAATTTAGTGGTGTTATCGTGATCCGTAGTTTGGTGAAAATCGACGTTATTAAACAAACGTCATCAGGAATTTTATAATATTAATGAATAAAATAACTTCTACCAAGTTAAATACGACCCCCCCTTTTTTTTTCAGAGAAAAACAAAGAAATTCTTATTCGTGTACTTTCATAAATATTCTAATTGTATTCAAGTTTTTCATAAATATTCTAATTGTATTCAAGTCTTTTCTGATTTTATTACAACAAAAATAAATTTATTAAACGAAATTAGTACACTTAATTTATTCCCCTTTTTGAGATTTCCTGTAGAGAGGCCTCTACTAATTATATACTGAAGAAAAAAAAAAAAGAAAGAAAGAAAAAGGAACCAACTTTTCCCAAAATGACCTACCGCTTCAACGAGATCAAATATTACTGAAGATAGCCGGGTAGCGATTTGTTTAGAAATATAATTTTTAAAAAATAATAAAAAAAAAAAACATTCATTTTTTGAGTGCGTTCTCGGCCTGAAACATATGCTTACATGTTGATCTGAATTTTTGAGTGCGTGTTTTCAGTGTTCATGTGTATGTGTGTAGTGTTTTTAATCAAATCTCAGTATAGTCAGTCGTGCTGATGAGCGGTAGATAGGGCGAAATATATAATTTGTAGTCATCGACATACAGCCCTGTTTCGTTGTATCACAATTCATCAGTGTCGCTAGACTAGCCACTAGCACCTCTCCCAAGCCGAGGATTGAACCTAAAACCATCGCGTTGACAGTCAGTTGTTCAACCGATCGAACCACGTCTATTTATTTTAAACAAACATTTGTCCACCACTTTTTATATATAAATGTTATTTGTTTTTGTTTTGCGATATTTTTGAATGAATTCAATTATATATACGAAAGTACTTTTTTTTTGGAGGTGGGGGGATCATTTTTCACTTTAACCAATTTTGGCAACCCCAAATGGGGAGCTGCATATGTGTCATTTTTAAAATATAATTATCCACTGACACGTGTTTCGTCGTCTATGAATCAGCCACTCTGATGAATCGTAGACGACGAAACATAAGTCAATGGATAATTATATTTTAAAAATTATATATGTGTGCGTCTGTGCGCAAATTAGCCATTTATACTAACGGTTTCTGGGACAGTATATATTTGGATTATATATATATATATATATATATATATATATATATATATATATATATAAAATAAAAAAGAAAGAAAACTATATAAATAAAATAAAAAACGTGCTTAACGACTTCCTGCATATATATATATATATATATATATATATATATATATATATATATATATATATATATATTAGCAGGAAGTCGTTAAGCACGTTTGATTAAATACGACAGAGTTTTCTTTCTTTCTTATTTTTCTGTTGATTTTCTCGATCTGCTGAGCATTTTTTCTCATTTCAGTTGGTAAGTTTAATAACAACAAAATTGCTCCTGACGACGATCAATGGTCGAAAGCGCTCGATGAAATTGATTGACAAAAAACTCAACCTAATACACAACTTACCAATTGAAACGAGAAAAAATGCTCAGCAGATCGAGAAAATGAACAGAAAAATAAAGCAGAAAGAAAACTCTGTCGTATTTAATCAGACGTGTGTGTGTGTGTGTGTGTGTGTGTGTGTGTGTGTCACAAGCTGTTTCTACCCGGTGTTTATAGAAAAATAATTCAAAATAGTCAAGTTTCTAAGAAAAAAAAAACAACAAAACAAAAAAAAACTAGTACTTATGCAGAATACGGACCGTCTTGAAATAATAACATCATTTAAAAACCCATTCTTAACATGGCGATGGGGAAGGGCATAAAAATTTTTTAAACCCATTCTTCACCTCCCCCTATTAATATAAACAAGACACCGTAAAACAAAATCGTATCTAAAACAAGCAAAAATAAGTAAATAAATAGTACGTTCCGTAAACTGCAGAAGTATAAACCAAAAAATCGATTTAATTTTCGCTTAATTTTATTTTTGTTTTCAGTAAATATCCGATTAACAAAACGAAATAATACTTCTATATTTTTATCAAAGTTACGTATAGGCGAGAGACACACAGACAGACACATGTGATCTTGTCCGTGAGTCGATTGAATGTTTCTTGGAGGTCCCGTTCAACAACACAAACACAACTGATAATAAATGGTGAATGAATCACTCAGAAGAACAGGTGACTCGAAGTCCGCAGTAGTGGCATATAAAAAAAATTATTTTATTTTTCTAAAGTAACAACAACAACAACAACAACAAACAAACAGATATTTCATGAAGTAATATTTTTTTACAAAACTGAAACAATAAGATTTTATTTATTATTTGATATAAGAATATATATATATATATATATATATATATATATATATATATATATATATATATATATATATATATATATATATATATATAATACTTCTTTTCTTTTTTAATCAGACACTGTTTGCTGCGGACTTCGGGTCGCCTGTTCTTATTCATCAAATAAATAAGGTGTGTTCGGGGTTGCTAATTGTACGTGCTGCGAAAAAGCTAGACGTGTTTACATTTTTTTTTTTTAATATTCGTTTTAGTTTTTTATCTTTATTTTCGATTTTCGTAAATGTTCCACTAAAAGTAAGTAAAAATTTTTATTAAAAAAAAAAAAAATAAAATTATTTACTGTGGATCTATTAAAATTGCGCATCTGCGATAAGCGTACAGGCATATGCGATCGCGTTATTAGAATTTTATGAAAAACGGAGAAAGGCAAGCGCGTGTCGCGCTTGAGGGCAAGGTGCGAGACGGAGATGGAGACTGAAAAAAGCCACTTAAAAAAAAACAAAAAAAAAAAACGCTCAGATATTTTTAAAAGAGGAATAAAATATTACGGTTCACTAAGGAGAGAAGGGGTGGCAGGTATATATATATATACATAAAGGAATGGAATAATAAAAATGAGAAATAAATGTATAGATTTGAAATTGGACTTACCGCAAGCGAAGTCCGTCGGTAGAAGTCCGCGTCATCTGATGATGGTTGAAGAATAGAAGTACAATTTCAGCAGCAGCAGCAGCAGCAGCAGCAGCAGCAGCAGCAGCAGCAGGGTCTCGGCGTAAGGGAGGTAACTCTCCAAAAGCAAATACAAATTCTTCATCCAGATGTTAGTTCAGGTTACGAGTCGAGGTTACAACCTCGACACAGTTCGAGATAATCTGTCGTATGTTTATTGTTACCAGATTGTAGTGCCATTCCTGGCTACATATACAGGGTGGAACGATAAAATTGTCGCTCTAGCAAAGCGACATGATTTCATTTTCAATTTGATGAAATTTTTTTTTTTTTTTTTTTTTTTTTTTGTTACAGACCATCTACTAGTCTGCCAGTTGTGTACAAATCCCAAGAGTAATAGAAGCTTTCTATCGTGTCTGAAAGTGACACAATGTTCATCGAGCGAGATCGGAGATGCGCTGCTATTCAACCCATGCTCACTATTGATCCAAGTTATGACAACAGGACCATTGCCAGCACCCTCAAAATGCAAATCCGGACAGTTCAATGCTTGAGGGCACAGCTCAACAAAGTTTCCGGCCACAGTTATGGTCATTGGTGTAGTTTCAAGTGAGGGCCACATCATTTCACCTCATATCTTCAAAGTCGGTTGAAAATCAAAACCAAAGTGTATCTGAATGTGTTGAAGAGTGTGGTGATCTCTTGGTGCAACCAGGTGGCCGCTGGCAGATCCTGAGTGTGGCAGCAGGACTCCGCACCGGTCCGCAAATACAAAGAGACCTTCAGAAGGAGTGCTATGATTTTGTACCCTTCTTTCTCTGGTCCCCCTTCTTTCCTGATCTGAGCCCGCTGGACTACTTTGTTTGGTCATACGTCGAGAACAACTTCTCACAACACCAAAGCCAGCCTGATTGCTGCCATCCGCTGAGTATTTGCCGGGCTCCCCCTGGCACTTGTGGAAAAGGCTTTTTCCCAGTTCTGGACCCATATTGAGGCGATGATTGAGGCTGAAGGCGGCTACATTGAATAGTTGTCAGCTCTACTACATAATCAAGTTACATGAATTGATTTTTTCAATAAAAGTTTTAAAATAAAGTTGTAGTGTTGTTGTTGTTTTTTTTAGGGCGACAAATTTATCGTTCAACCGTGTAATGTATTTCGATGTGCAGATAAATGGGTTGATAAACAGCAAAAAATAAATGAATAAATAAAATAAACAAAAAAGTACAGCTAGAATTTTTTTTTTTTTTTTTTTAAATTCAATTTTCACTACAAACAAGACACAGGGCCACTTTGAAGCAGGGGTCTACTATCGGGGACATAAGTTGCAGGGACATTATGAAGGGAGATGAGTAGCAAGATGTTTGTTCACATTACATCTGAACTTCATCACTGTCACTCACAACTTTCTCTCTCTACTCCCAGCAAGTGTTCTTCCCCCCCTCCCACCTCTGCCAACAAGCATTTTATTAAAAAAAACTGACTCCATTCCATTTGCATATGTGTGCAGTGGGCAGTGTGATCTCAGGCAATTCCACGAGACTACACCTTATCAAGCCACGGCCACCATCTTTAATCTCTCTCTCTCTCTCTCTCTTTCTCTCTCAGATCCCACTTGAAGATAAGTCGTATAGCCACATAATGCACACACACGTGGATGCTTTCTTCTTTGCTTATTACGTTCAACTCTACACTCCCCCTGGTCTCCAGATCACACATATGACATTGTAGACATGGTTTGTTGTTGCGGGCACTCCTACAAAGGGGGATTGGCTGTCTTACTTCATCTTCATTGGAGCTCTCAGAAGAGGCATCGGAACTATTGGCATCAGCGTTAGGGTTTGCAGTCATACCATTGGGCTGGACTTCTTCATCAGAGCTCTCAGCTGGGGCACTGGAACTATTGGCATCAGCGTTGGGCTTTGCAGTCGTACCATCACGGGGATTAGGGTTGTTGCATAGTGGAGGGGGGGTCATATTTCAGAGATGATGGGGACATATATAACAATGATGAGGAAGAGAAGACATACAGTTTTGGGACGCTTGGGACTTCATATATATACTGACTGGAGATGTATACAAGTTCTTAACACAGAGGATGGGAGATGCATAATCCTCGAAGGGTTACACAATGTTCATTATAGATAATGATAATAGCAATTATCTTTTCTATTGTAAGTGAATGACGACACAAGACAACACATGCAAAACATGATGATGACTTTTTTATTTATCGGATTGACCGGTCGAATGACGTGAAGAATTCACTTATATCTACATGGTTAATCTTCTACCCCTTCGCCTCTAAGGGGAATCTCCTCTGACCATGTCAACTCTTAGCTGATCAACTCTCTCCGACCGACTGACTCTAACTGACGAACCCATAGAACTATATGGAGAATTGTCCTTTGTCTATGACGCCAGAAGTGTGTTTTTCAAACGTGACTAATTTCACGTGGCTATGCATATGTTTGTCCAAAACACACTTCTGCGAACAAAAGAATCCTCAATTCTAAACTAACCTATTTTTAAACAATGTAATTTTTAATTTTCATTGTTCATTCTTTTACTGACATATTTAATATTCAGATTTCTAAAAGAATTAACAATAGCCTTAATTTCTCACATTTCACTTCTTAACTTTGCCTATAGGGTTCAATTCTAGGCTTATCCTAATCTCATTTTCACTTATTTAATATTCTTCTTATTTACATGGAAAGGGAACAGCCTTTCCCTGTAACAGGATGACAAATTTATCGTTCCACCTTGTAATGTATTTTTGTGAGAGTACATACTTGAAAAATGTCAAGAACAATGCTAACAAATAATAAACATGTCATTAAAATCGGCAAATGAAAAGATGATTAAGAACATGAATTGATCATCAAGTTAGCAAGTATGAACTCAACCTGATTTTTGGAGTGTGACATGAAAACATGAATTAATGAAAAAAATATATTTATACAGCAACAATGTTGCTTCACGAGAGAAGAGAACAAAAGACACAAAAAATTGTTATCATACGCAGCAGTACGATTGCAACAACCGTTAAGTCAACTGGATAATAAACGGAAACCGAATGATGTCATATATGACTCAACACACTCTCGAACAATTCTGTCGACACGACCCGACACGATTCTAAATGACCCCATCGATCTGAACCCGAACACCTCCATTGATTCAGCACAACATGATCTCGAACAACTGCGTCAATTAAAACCTGAACACCTTCATCGATTCAACATGACATAATCCCAAACACTTCTACCGAACACTTCCATCAATTCGACTCAACACAACACGTTACCAGAGCAACCTCGGCAGTTACTCTCCGAATGACTCAGGTAATGGCTTTTTATAGCCGTTAGACGAACTCATTTTTGCTGTAAGTTGGCCCGACTAAGACATTGGCATGCAATTCTTGAGCACTTCTGTGCATGCTCTGCATAAACAATTTTACAGAAATATAAAATATATTTTAAAAACCAGTTTGTTGAAAAGTTTTAAATTTCATGAATAGGAAATAGACAAAGTTTGTTTCAAAGATCCGTTGTGTGTGTGTGTGTGTGTGTGTGTGTGTGTGTGTGTGTGTGTGTGTGTGTGCATGCTAGAGAGTTTATTTTCTTGGTTGCATGTGTTCACTGAAGATAGTAGAGCAGACTTAAGGGATATCAGTGTGTCACCTTCCAGTCCTCTAAAATGGGCTTGGAGAGTTAAGCGTGTCATGTTGTATAGCAGGTGCCCCCATTTGAAACTCTTAATTTCGGTTCACCAAGTCATCGTTTTATAGACTTGTTGAACTTTACATTTGGAGTTTGAAACGATTTTATCAGTTGAAAAATATTTTGACTTCATATGTTGCTGTGAAAACTTCCTTGATTTTGGAAGTGACGAAGAAAGCAAATCTCAATGAAACTGAGAAAGAAAGAGGGTAGCAATTAAAGCCGTTTGCTTTTAATATTCATCCGAATCATGTCTTGATGTAAAAATCCAATTCTCCAATTCAAAAAAGAAGTGAAAAGAAAAGAAAGAAGAAAAAGTAAAGGTGTAGCTGATTATGTATATTTGTCTGTACATTGATTTCTAATCTACCACAAGTCCCCAATAAAATTGTTGGGAAGATTCCCATTTAATTGAAAGCCATGTTTAATTTACGAAGAGTTTCTGATGGGTAGCTAATCTGTATAAGTCCTGGAAATGAGAAAAAGTTTCTGATGGGTAGCTAATCTGTATAAGTCTTGGAGATAAAAAGAGTTTCCAGTGGGTAGCTAATCTGTATAAGACCTGGAGATGAAAAAAGATTCCAGAATAATCAGATTGTCAGCTCTCAGTCAATGAGAATGTGCAGAATTTGAGAAGGGAGAATTTATTATTTTTGAATCGGAAAATGGAAAGATTATGTTATTTCTATGAGTTTATGATCCAGTTATGAAAGGTGCAAGCACAATATCTGTAGAATGTGTATATTTCCTCCCGGTCTTGGCTGGAGGAGGGGGGGGTAGGAGGAATTAATATTTAGGGGGGAAAATAGAAACTACTTCCTCTAAAGATGGTGCGATTGTGATGTTGTTGCTCCTAGGATGAAATGTAGGATTTTATTATAATGACTAAATGGGTCTAAAATGTCATTCTAATGTTATGTAAGATAGTGGCTATTATTCCAGACATAAAAAATGTGCATGTGGCATCTGTTGTTGCAAACCTACGATACTTTGGTCAAGAGGGGAATTTCTGCAATCAAAATATTATATATGGAGATAATATTTTCATAAAATCAAGATAATAAAAATAAAAATGATATGATATTGTGCATTTTCATATTCGTTACAATTGTTTTGTTACCATTCAGACAATTTCAAACATTATGCCATTCAAAAATATTCGAAAATAACCACTCTTCAGATGGTGAACTACACTATTTAAGAAAGCAAGCAGTTGGACCTACCTCCACCTAACTCTTCTATGTTTTATATATATATATATATATATATATATATATATATATATTTCCCCCAAACCTCTGGCCTTGATGGAAGGGAGATTAAAACACTAGGATACTTTAATTAAAAGTCAAATATGAACAGGTAAAATTATAGAATAATAAAAAGCCAATCAAATGAGGTATAGGTTATTTAAACAGTTGCATTCAATTTAGTTTAAATTTGCGGTTTTTGAAAAATGACAAGCATGGACTTCCTTTTTGGCGCTTCCATATATATATATATATATATATATATATATATATAGTAATTTATAAAATATATATGGCGATTAAGCTACACTGAATATTCTGCGTTTCATCCACTATAGGATTTGTCAGGCTTATGCGTGAATTCTGTGGTTGCTTCTTGTTTTTATATATGTTGAGGATTTCTAGTTAGCCAATCAGCTTTCTAGTATCCACCGCGCCCCTTCCTATCAGCCAATGGGCATGCATTTTATCGAACAAAGGATCTGTTTTAGAACTAGGTTAGTGGTTTAAGGTAGACGTTTTCCTTCATTTTTTTTTTTTTTTATATATATATATATAAATAAACATCTACCTTAAACCACTAACCTAGTTCTAAAACAGATCCTTTGTTCGATAAAATGCATGCCCATTGGCTGATAGGAAGGGGCGCGGTGGATACTAGAAAGCTGATTGGCCGACTAGAAATCCTCAACATATATAAAAACAAGAAGCAACCATAGAATTCGCGCATAAGCCTGACGAATCCTATAGTGGATGAAACGCAGAATATTCAGTGTAGCTTAATCGCCATATATATTTTATAAATTACTAACTAGCTCTACCTATGTATTGAGCACTTTTGAAGTAAATACTTAAAGTTTACGCATAAATCTATACTTTCGTATATTAGGTTTATGTGAGTAAATGAAGTAGTTATATATATATATATATATATATATATATATATATATATATATAGTTATATATATATATATATAGTTATATATATATATATATATATAGTTATATATATATATATATATATATATATAGTTATATATATATATATATATATATATATATATATATATATATATATATATATATAGTGTAATATAATAATTCTCCAAGTTCCACATATCAAGTTTTCTCAGTTGAGTATTTTTTACTTTTTAAAAGGTATCCATTACAATATTGTTTCGTATTGCGACTAACAAGTCTGTAAATTTATGTTATTGCTGCATATTTAATCACACACACCCACAGATATATGTTTATGGTAAAATATGCTTATTCAATTATATTTCACCTTTTATTTATACCAATCCTTTAATTTATGAAGCTCAATGTAACTACAGAGCATATAGCAAATAAATGACGAAAAAGTCTGTTCCAAATTTCAAGATATTGTCCATCTTATCATTTATTCCTTTCAGCATGTTAAAATGTTCGATTTTTGACAACACTTGGTCCATAGTGCAGAATTATTCAAATAATTATTAAGCCGAACTTTTTTAATTTATTCTGCCTTTATTCATCAGATTAGTAGGAACTCATTAACTTTAAAACAAAATAAAGGACTATCAGCACGACTGCAAAATCTGAAAATCGGAAGAGGAGTTGCAACTGTGTTTTCTTTTAGTTATGCCATCATAAAGATATGCAAATGACCAAGCTGGCTGTGCGAAGGTAAATCACAGCAGATATAAAATGACACAGGTGTTCAGAGAAGAAGTGTTTGAGATGAGAGAAACACACATTCAAGACACAGTAGAGATGAAAAGTCATATGGAGAAATGAACCGTTTAAATATTTAGAAAAAATTATGTTATTGGAAATACTAGGTATAAAAGTTTTTGTTAGAAAAGAAAGCATGTTATGTTTCTTTCTTTTCTCTGTTTCTTTGATATTGCGACTACATTACACAAGTACGTCCAAGGATGGAGTACTGCTGCTACATCTGGGCAGGAGCTGCTAAAAACAGCCTATCCTGCCTTGACAGAGTACAAAATAGACTTTGTAGCTTAATGGAGGATGCCCTTTTCTCTTCTCTCCAACCTCTCTCCCACAGAAGAGACGTTGCGAGCCTGTCTTTGTTTTATCGTTATTTCCATGGCAAGTGCTCGTCTGAGCTCCAATCTATGGTCTCACCTCGCCAATCTTTCACGATAAACACCTGTCTAGCTGAAACCACTGTCAATAATTTTCCCCACTCTTTATCCTGTGCCTAAATCAAAACGTAGATTCTATGAACAAAGCTTTTTTCTTAGAACTGCACGCATGTGGAACTCTCTGCCGTTTGCCTGCTTCCCACCTGACTACAACTTGGATGTCTTCAAGTCCAACATAAACAAATTCCTGATAAACTGCCCTCTTAAGTAAGACAATTTATCAAATCTCCATTACTAACGATTACTATATTATCCCATTGACACGCAATAGCCCTTATCCCCAAGTGGCCTCCAGGCCTTGATAAGTGGTGACTACCATGTAAAAAAAAAAAGTGGAAAATAAGTCAAAATTTTATTTTAATTGGATTCATGAGATGAGTATTATTTATATCAATTTATTTTATGGCGAACTATTATTCTCATCTTTATTAGTTGTTGTTTGCAAGACGTTTCGGCCAACTATTCCTCTGGCCTTCATCAGGTGGTAACCGCAACGGATGGAAACTTCGAGTCTTCTAACTGCATTCTCAGCAATCACTGCCATCCGTAGTTGTTGTCGTGTCACCACGTTTTAGCCAAGTAAGCCTCTTGCCGGCTTTGGGTAGGATTGAAACCGCTATCTTCAGACAATGCTCATCTGGAACCGTAGAGATTCAAGGAGTGGCTGGTTACTTTTAATGCATCTAAAACCAAGCTTCTCTCTTTACATCATCAACATTCTGATCTACATCTGGCATCAATTGAAATGAATGGCTCTCGTCTTCAGGAGGCCTCAAGTTTTGACAAGCTTCTGGGCTTGACCATTACTCCTGATCTTAAATGGAACACGTACATCAAATCTGTTGCCAAGGCCGCTGGAAAAATGGTGGGATCTTTCTATCGATCCGGTAAATATCTCACTGCTGATGCTATTCTCTATCTATATAAGAGCCAGGTACGTCCAAGGATGGAATACTGTTGCCACATTTGGGCAGGAGCTGCTAGAAAGGACTTGTCCTGCCTTAATAGAGTTCAAAATAGACTTCGTAGCCTTGTAGGAGATGTCCTTTTCTCCTCCTTGCAACCTCTATCTCACAGAAGAGATGTTGCGAGTTTGTCTCTGATGTATCATTATTTTCATGGAAAGTGTTCGACTGAGCTTCAATCTATGATCCCCCTCGCCAAACTTTCACAAGAAACACTCCTCTAGCTGTAAACACTATCAATAATTCCCCCCACTCTTTATCTGTGCCTAAACCTAAACGTAGATTCCATGAACAAAGCTTCTTTCTTAGAACTGCACGCCTGTGGAATTGTCTTCCGTTTTCCTGCTTTCCGGCTGACTACAATATGGTTGTCTTCAAGTCTAACGTAAATAAGTTCTTGATGAGCCGTTCCATATAAGTTATCAAATTTACCAAATTTTCATTACTAATGATTACTGTACACTCTTTAACCCTTATCCTTGAGTGGCCTCTTGGCCTTGATAATGTGGTGATACCTAAGTAAAAAAAAAAAAAAAACGTCTCTATCAACTATGCCATGGGCCCCGAAATAAATAAATTGATATAAGTCAAAATTTACCCTTTTTTTTTCACCTTTTTATTTACTGTTGAAAATCCTTGACAATCACACAGTTCACAAAACATTAAACAAGTTGTTATATATAGCAAATAATAATCGATATTGCCCAGTCACTTGAATCAAACAGTCGCATTTGTATTATTTACAATGGACTACTATTCTTATACTCATTGTTATATTTGTAACGTTTCGGTCGATGTAACCTTCGACCTTCTGCAGGTGCATTTTACCCAACTCAAGCCCATGCGAAATTTCGGTCGGATTCGTAGCATAAAAGTTAAAAGTGTTGATTAACAATTAGGGTACTTATGCACTTATGTTACCGTGCTGAAATAATAATGCTATTATTTAGAAAGCTATTCTTAACATGGAGGAGGGGGAGGATGTTTTATAATTATTCTGTACTTTTAGCCAACACTTTAATCAAAAAGATGTCGCAAAATAAGAATTTAACTTGAAAATACTTTTTTTTTTTACGTGGAAGTCACCACTTATCAAGACGGCGAAGCCACTCGGGGATAAGGGTTATTGTGTGTACAGTAATCAATGGGATAATATCGTAGTAATCGCTAGTAATGGAGATTTGATAAAGTGTCTTACTTAAGGGGGCGGTTCATCAGGAATTTGTTTATGTTGGACTTGAAGACATCCAAATTGTAATCAGGTAGGAAACAGGCAATAATTAGCATGGTAGCATAAGTGCATAAGCACCGCAATTAGTTCTAAGTGACGACAATGACCTAGAGTTGAAAGTTCATTTTATATTACAAGATGTTGCAAGCCTGTCTTTGTTTTATCATTATTTCCATGGCAGGGGCTCGTCTGAGCTCCAATCTCTCATCCCCCCTTGCCAATCTTTCATGAGAAACACCCGTCTGGCTGAAACTACTGTCAATAATTTTCCCCACTCTTTATCTGTGCCTAAATCAAAACGTAGATTCCATGAGCAAAGCGTCTTTCTTAGAAGTGCACGCCTGTGGAACTCTCTTCCATTTGCCTGTTTCCCACCTGACTACAACTTGAATGTCTTCAAGTCCAACATAAACAAATTCCTGACAAACCGCCCTCTTAAGTAAGACACTCTATCAAATTTCCAATAATTATGATTACTACAATACTATGTCATTGATTACTGTACACACAATAACCCTTATCCCTGAGTGGCCTATAGGCCTTGATAAGTGGTGACCTCCATGTAAAAAAAGAAAAGAAAAAAAGCAATAATAAAAAAATAACAAATTAATGCGAAATGGGAACAAACTACAGTACTTATGCAGAATAACGTTATTATTTAGAAATCCATTCTTAATATGAGGAAGAGAGATTTTTTGCTGCTTATGCAGTTTAGCAGATATATTAAAAAGCAAAGAAAAAGAAAAATATGATGTACGTGCCCGTTATGGAATGAAGTTGTCCTAAAAGAAAAATTGGTGGACCTGAACGAGAATCACCCACCCCCTTATAATGTTTATTGTATGTTTTAGTATATAATATAGTTTTCAAGGTTGGGGGTGTTTATTTCGAAAGCTGTTCTTAACATGAGGGGCTTGGGGGTATTTATACTATGGTGGATTAGGTCGTAAAAATAAAAATACCAATTAAAATTATGGGGAGGGTGATTCTCGTTCAGGATGCGAAAAAAAATCACTGAATTGTAGCAAGTATTTTTTTTTTAATCAAATCGATGCTTGTCTATAATTGGGATGAAAAAAAAATTTTACAAGAAAAATCTGAAAAAAATCTTTATAATGTATGTACTTGTCACTACATGAAGATGTCATATTCCAACAATCACGTAAATTGATTAAGTAGTTTTTTTTTTTATTTAAGAAAATCAAATATTATCACACGTTTTAGCGAAGAATTGCTTCATGCCATCTTGTTTGAGACTGATACGCTAGTAACAACACCTGTTGGAAATATAGGATCAACAAGGGCAGACAATCGACTTTTTTTATTTTTTTATTCTTAAATGTCGAAAACACTTTTTTTTATAATACAAAATCGTAAAATTTGATTTTCTTTAAAAAAAAAAAATACTTGATTGATTTATCTTGAATATTTTCATCTAAGTTTTTCATGTTCTCTTATTAAAGTCTGTTTTCAAACGAACCTCCCCCAGTGTTTTCGACATTCTCTTTATTAAAAGAAGTCAATTTATTTATTTATTAAATAAGTTAATTTATTATATTACATTATAAAAAAGTGTTTTCGACATTTATGAAAAAAAAAAAAAACAACAGGGTTTTGCAATTTTTGTTTCCAAATCGATTGTCTGCCCTTGTTGATCCTATATTTCCAACAGGTGTCGTTACTAGCGTATCAGTCTCAAACAAGATGGCGTGAAGCAATTCTTTGTTAAAACGTGTGATAATATTTGATTTTCTTAAATAAAAAAAAAACTACTTGATCGATTTACGTGATTTTTGGAACATGACATCTTCATGCAGTGACAAGTACATACATTATAAAAAGTTTTTTCAGATTTTTCTTGTAAAAAATTTGTTTTCGCCCCAATTATAGACAAGCACCATCAAATCAAATAAATCCTGCAAAAAATTGCATAAGCACCGTTGTTTTCTTGTTTTTTTTATTTAGCTACTCTGTATTTTCACTTAACCATTTAATAGACAAAAGATACCCTAAAAATTGGATTCGTATTACTGTACACATAGATTCGAAAAAGTTGTCAAAAAACAAATATATAACAAATAAATGTTATCAAAGGCAAGATAAGTTAATTTTCTACCTAACTGGATACTTTTTTTGTGTTTTTATTTAATGTAACATGTTTATTCAGTTTGAAAAACATACAGTGTTTACCGATGTATTGGAAAATTTAAAATGGCGCCAAACTCTCTGATGAACACGGTAAGTTTAGGAAAATGAGTTAAAAATAAAAAACTAGACAAAATATTGTTAAAAACCCACCGAATATATGTCAGTCCATGTCACGGTAACATACATTGAGGTATTTGATGAAAACCGTTTTTTTTTTTTTTTTTTGTTGCAGATCATCTACGAGTTAGCCAGTTGCGTACAAATCCCAAGAGCGATAGTGAAAGCAACACAATGTTCAATGAGCAAGATCGGAGGAGCGCCACTGTACAACATGCTCTCTACCGATCCAAGTTATGAGAACAGGATCCTCAAAATGCAAACCTAGATAATAGGGACATGCCCAGAGTGATGAAAACAAAGTTTTCACCCACGATTATGGTCTTTGGTGTGGTTTCAAGTGAGGGCCACCTCACATCTTCTATGTCGGCTTGAAAGTCAACACCAAAGTGCACTTGGATGTGCTGAAGAGCGTGGTGATCTCCTGGTGCAATCAGGTGGCCGCTGGCAGACCCCAGGTGTGACAGCAGGACTTGGCACTGCCCCACAAGTCCAAAGAGACCCAGGCTTGGCTTCAGAAGGAGTGCCACACCTTTGTACCTTTCTCTTACTGCGTATCTTTGTACCATAACCTGCTGGACTACTTCGTGTGGTCATACGTCAAGAACATTACCAACATGACCTCTCACAACACGAAAGCCAGCCTGATTGCCGCTATCCACTGAGCATTAGTGAACTCCTGCCAGTGCCGGTGCTTGTGGAAAAGGCTTGCTCGCTGTTCCAAATCTGTATTAAGGTGGTGATTGAGGCTGAAGGTAGCCATATTGAATAGATGTCAGCTCTGCTACATAATAAAGCTATCTGAATTGATATTTTCAATAAAAATTTTAAAGCTGTAGTCTTATTTTCTTTAGAGTAAAAAAAAAATTTAGTGTTCCACCCTGTATCTATCTACTCAATATAAAAATATATATCAAAAGAACTTTGTGTGCATGTGTGTTTAAACGTGTGCGTGTGTGTGTTTAAATGTCTGTGTATGTGTGTGTATGTGAGTTCATTCCCTATGAACTCCAAAACGGCTCGGTTTTTTTATGAAATTACACACAAATGTACTTTATGTATCTGACAGTGTTCTTAGATAAGTTTTGTATTTAATGTTTTCAATAAGTATCAATAATCAAAATAATCCAACGAAAGAAGGAACAGGCGATTTTGACCAAAGTTAACACTTTACACAGCCTAACATCATAAGTGCATTTGAGAAGTTTTATTACCACACAAGCTGAAAGGCCTGACACATAAAATCAACAGTAAGTTCTTTGATATGACAGAGGCGTTTTCGTAATGAATGTTTCTGTTTAAAGCACAATTGAAATATGATACTTGACTCTTGCATTTTAAACTTTCTTTCAAGTCATTTTATATATATAAAAAAATCATACACATTATAAAATCAACACTAGGTTCTCTACAGTGCAATGTAGACTACAATGTATTGTGAACCAAGTCACTGCGAGGAGGCATATAAAGCTTTCTCCCAGTGCACCACGATGGGTCCCCAACTAGAGCAGGTAATCAATCGATTTGATTGAAAAACTGGCAGTTTTATTGATTTCAATGACAATAAAAATATGGGAGTGTGAAACATTCATTGCTTATCATTCAATCCCGGGCAACGTCTGGCTTCCTGCTAGTAAATATTATAAAACTTTGTTCGGGGGGGAAAAAAATCATTTTTCTTGCAATTTTAAAAATTCTAGTAAAATAGAGTTAACTCCCTTGGAACAATGAGATAAGCTTCAGAATTTCCAAGAATTATTTTTCGCTATGCTCATAACACCAAATTATTTCTTTAGTTCTTACTGCCCCCCCCCCTCCTATTAGCAGGGTGACACAACGTTGCCTGGGATTGAATTAGGATCATAATTATGTACTTTTACAATAAGCCCATAACACGATAAAACTTTTTTATTATCATTATTCCGTTTTGCCGTTTGACGTAAAAAAAATGGCTAAAATGTTGTTTTTTTTTTTTTACCCCAAACAAGGCACAGTGTCACTAAGTCATAAGGGACTACTATTTGGGACCAGGTTTACAGGGAGGCTATGTAGGGAGTTGGGTAGCGAGATGTCTGTTCACATGACACTTGAACTTCTGAATGTCAGTACAGCCAGGGAAGTAGGAACCTGTGAGAGAATTCCAAAGTCTAGCAGTTCGAGGGAAGAAGCTATTTGAGTAGAAGGGCTTTATGGCATCTAGGGATCTCTACGGTGTAGGGGTGGGATTTTGCTGCTTGCCTGGTTTGTTGGGGGGTATTTACGTCGAGAGGGTACTAGCGCTTTGAGTTTGTACAAGCACTTACCATTAAAGTTTTTTTTAAAACAGGCGCAGGAATACCACATTTCAGCGATGGGACAGATGTTGGAGTTTGGCCAACAGTGCGAGATCTATTAGTTTGACAACTCTTTTTTGAACGTTGTCTACGAGCGAGAGACTAGTGTCAGATGCACCTAGTCTCTCGCTCCGAGACAGGGTTAAAAAAAGAGTCGCCAACCTAATAGGTCATGAACTATCAACTAAAGTCTAACCTCTGTCCCATCGCTGAAACGTGGCAACCTTGTGCCCGTTTTACAAGTATTTCAATGGCACGTGCTCTGATGAACTCTGAACATTAGTACCCCCTCGACGACAATACCCTAAAAAAACCCGGCAAGCAGCAAAATCTCACCCCTACACTAGAGATCCCTAGATGCCATAAAGCCTCCTACTCTCCTGAGCCCCTGCTTCTTTGACTGTACTGGTATGCAGAAATTCAAGTCTAATGTAAACAAATATCTCGCTGCCCAACTCCATAAATAGTATCTCTGCATATCTGGTCCCAAATAGTAGCCCCTCACCAGAAAGTAGCCCTGTGCTTTGTTTGAGATGAAATGACAAAAAAAAATTTGATTAAAATGAGATTTAATATTTTAAGAGAACTATCTCTCCATGAATTTACTTTGAGGAGGAGGTGGGCTACATAGTTATTCGGCACATAGAGGGGAACATAGAGATTAGGGTTCACTTCCATTGTCTACCCAGTGAATTTTATATATTTGATTAAAATTTCATAAAAATAGAATATATTTGAAATCTTAAGGTGGTTATGTCCCCATAGATCCCTTAAACGTGAACTTACAAATATTGGGGACGCTTCCATTGTCTTCCCCATTAAATTTTACATAAAATGCATTTTTAGATTTTCATGTAGATTCTCTAACCTTGCGTTTGGACAATTAATCAGAATCGGAATTGGGAATCAGAAGAAAAATAGAACTTTTTGGGGATATCAGAATCGGTATTGGAATCGGAAAATTTGTGCCTAATTTCCGATATCAAAAACGATTCTTTTATATGCGTTGTTTTCCAAACTTAATTTTCCATTGTTGGTACTGATGATAAAATGATGAATATTTATTGATGTTGGATATTGTGTAACGTAATCCCCCATTGAGGAGTTTTAGAACTACGCTAAGATAGCTTTTTCTCGAGTGACGCCAGATAACCTGAGGATTTAAGATAGAGAAGATAAATATAGATATATTTTAATTCACTGTCAAAATGGATATATTTGGGTTTTTTGTTGGAAGACCTGAGATATTTTGTTATTTGGGAAAAACTCAACAACAGGAAATGCGAGGATGTTAGACAAACATATTGTACTGGCTGAGTGATGGTTGATGACCTCGAGGTTATATGATTTTTAGTCTTGAATGGGGTCTCAGATCGTTGAGCTTAGCATGATTTGATTGGCTGGGGAGACTTCTACCCCACCCACATCGGGTCGATATGCTCTAAAATAAAACAGATTGCTTGTTGAATTCGGGGAAAACAGATCGTATAAACCCTCTGTTCCCTGGAGAGGGGCCCCCTCCACCTTCCTCATCCAACCGTCTGTGAAGAGATTTGAGACTTTGGAAAAAACTTACAAAAAACTGAATGAGATTTGTAAAAATATTTGTATATAATTTTGCGAAATTAAGCTTCTGTAGATAGACTACATGAGTTTGTCTTTCTTCCTGCCTGCTGCTTCGATATTCACTTTCAGCATACTAGATTTCATGTAACAACCTCAGAGAGGACTAGACTACACGAGCTGAGATTTCTAGATAAAAAGGAGCCCTTAACCACCTTCTCGAGTGAAGGGTTACAATTGGTAGGCGACCCTGTGAAGAGAAACATTCGATGTGTTACACACCAGTAATAGCTTATAATCAGAAGCTGATTTGTCGGTGTTAAATAATTTTATAAAATCAACTGTAGTTTCTCTACAGTGCAATGTAGACGATAATATATTGTGAACTAAATCACTGTGAAGAGGCATGTAAAGCTTCCCCCTGGTGCCCCGTGATGGGTCCTCAACTAGAGCAGATTTTTAATACATCTAAAACAAAGCTTCTATCTTTACATCATCAACACTCTGAACCCCATCTGGCATCAATTGAAATGGATGGCTCTCGTCTTGGAGAAGCTTCATGTTTTGACAAACTTCCAAGTTTGACCTTTACTCCTGATCTGAAATTGAACACATACATCAAATTTGTTGCCAAGGTCATTGGAAAAATATTGGAATCCTTCTACTGCTCCAGTAGATATCTCACTGCTGATGCAATTCTCTATCTATATAAAAGCCAAGTACACCCAAAGATGGAGTACTGTTGTCACATCTGGGCAGGAGCTGCTAGAGACAGCCTATCCTGCCTTGATAAAATAAACTCTGTAGTTTAATGGGGGATGCCCTTTTCTCTTCCCTGCAACCTCTTTCCCACAGAAGGGCCGTTGCGAGCCTGTCTTACGTTTAATCGTTATTTCCATGGCAAGTGCTCGTCTGAGCTCCAATCTACGGTCCTCCCTCACCAATCTTTCATAAAAAACACCCGTCTAGCTGAAACTACTGTCAATAATTTTCCCCACTCCTTAACTATGCCTAAATCAAAGTGTAGATTCTATGAACAAAGCTTCTTTCTTAGAACTGCACGCCTGTGGAACTCTCTTCAACTTGGTGGTCTTCAAGTCCAACATAAACAAATTCCTGATAAACCGCCCTCTTAAGTAATCCAATTTACAAAATTTCTATTACTAACGATTACTACGATATTGTCCAGTTGATTACTATACGCTCAATAACTCTCATCCTCGAGTGGCCTCCGGGCCTTGATAATAAGTGATGAAAAATTTCATTTGATTGAAAAATGGGCAATTTTACTGATTTCAATGACAATAAAATATGGGAGTGTGAAACATTCATTGATAATCATTAAATCCCGGGCAACATTGTATCTCCCTGCTAGTTAATATTATAAAACGTTGTTATATTAAATAAAGTAGTCTTTCAATTTTTATTCGGCACATATTTTTTATAGATCAACTGTGTTGTGTTTTACTTACTGTCAGTGTGTATATATTTTGTCTCTGCTTTATAATTATTTTCATGGCAAGTGCTCGCCTGAGCTCCAATCTATGCTCTTGACTTTCACAAAAAATCTATGTCTTGACTTTCACAAAAAAAACACTCGTTTAGCTGAAACCACTATCAATAATTTCCCCCACTCTTTATCTGTGCCTAAACCTAAACGTAGATTCCATGAACAAAACTTCTTTCTTAGAACTGCACACCTGTGAAATTATCTTCCGTTTTCCTGTTTTCCAGCTGACTACAATTTGACTGTCTTCAAGTCCAACGTAAACAAGTTCTTGATGAGCCACTCCTTAAGTAATCCAATTTACCAAGTTTCTATTTCTAACAATTACTACATGTTCTCTTTGATTACTATACACTCATTAACCCCTATCCTTGAGTGGCTTCATTACATTAGTGAAAATACATGCACATATTACATAGGTTTGTACGTAAACCAAAAAAAAAAGACCAACAATTTTATAGCTGGATAGACATTGTAAAATGATCAGAATCGGAATCAGTAATTGTATCGGAATCAGATATTCAGAACAGAATCTGTAATTTTAGCGGAATCAGGAAAAATATTGTAATCATTCAATTACTAAATATAACCCTTATCCTCGAGTGGCCTCTTGGCCCTGATAAGCGGTGATGCCTATGTAAAAAAAGCAAAAAAAAAAAAACTAACATTTTTTTCTATAGGATGAACACACACATAAACGCACATACATACAAACATTGAGTTTTTTATATAGAAATTTGAAAGTGATATCAGATTCTCAACGTTGCTATAAAAAATGAAAGACCCAGGAAAATCTTAATCTCACCCTTCAACCCTGTGTTTAATGTTAAATAATAATAATAATAATAATAATAATAAAACAAACTAAAAACCATACTTCCGCCCATCTATGGAATAGTGTTGTCACATTTGGGCTGGTACATCTGCTACTAGTCTCTTACTCTTTGACAGGGTTCAAAAGAGAGTCGCCAATCTAATAGGTCCCACACTATCAGCTAGGCTTCAACCTCTGTCCCATCGACAAAATGTTGCATCCCTTTGTCTGTTTTAAAAGTATTTTAATGGTAGATGCTCTGATGAACTACAAGCCCTTGTACCCCCTTGACGTAAATATCCCGAGATACCCGACAAGCAGCAAAATCCCACCCCTACACATTAGAGATCCCCAGAAGCCAGAAAGCCTTCTGCTCTAATAGTTTCTTCCCTAGGACTGCTAGACTTTGGAATTCCTTTCCAGGTTCCTGCTTCCTTGATTGTACTGGCATGCAGGAGTTTAAATGTAATGTAAAGAGACATCTTGCTGTCCAACTCCCCCTACATGAAAGTGACACTGCACCTTGTTTGGAGTGAAACTGCACTAAAAAAATCTGCATTCGTCTGAATGTTCGTATTGTTTGTTATTAGTAAACGTTTGACTAAAATGTTTTAAATATTTCTTTATGCATTTTGCTAACTCCTCCCCTCTGACGAAAAGGAAAGTATTTCTTCAAAACTCCAAGGATTAAGGACTTTCACCTGTGTTTCCTTCCCGAAAAAATAAATATGTGTTTAACTCTTGCTAAAGTGTTTCTCAACATATTTTATTAAACCTATATATATATATATATATATATATATATATATATATATATATATATATATCCCACAGGATAAGTGAATCTCTTGACAAAGGCTTCCTTTCTAGGGCAATTGCTCTTGACATATCAAAGGCCTTTGACAAGGTATGGCATAAGGGTCTACTTCACAAGATTTCCAGCTACGGTATAACGGGAAATGTTTTCTCAATCATTAAATCATTTCTCTCCGATAGGCTCATAAGAGTAGTGGTCGATGGACAAAAATCGGAGGCCTGCAATATAAATGCTGGAGTCCCCCAGGGGTCAATCCTGGGCCCAACTCTCTTCCTGATCTACATCAATGACCTCCCTAAACACATACTTAAATCATTCGTTGACATCTATGCTGATGACACAACCATCTACGGCAACACATCAAAGGCTGTAAATGACAAAGTTCTCTCTGATTCTCTCTCCTCTGATCTCGAGCGCGTGGTTCAGTGGGGGAAGATGTGGCTGGTTACCTTTAATGCATCCAAAACCAAACTCCTATCCTTACATCATCAGCGCTCTGATCCCCAGCTGGCATCAATTGTGATGGATGGCTCTCGTCTGGGTGAGGCTCCGTGTTTTGACAAGCTTCTGGGTTTGACCTTTACTCCTGATCTGAAATGGAACACGTACATCAAGTCTGTTGCCAAGGTCGCTGGAAAGATGGTGGGATCCTTCTACCGCTCCAGAAGATATCTCACTACTGATGCAATTCTCTATCTATATAAAAGCCAAGTACGTCCAAGGATGGAATACTGTTGCCATATCTGGGCAGGAGCTGCTAAAAACAGCCTATCCTGCCTTGACAGAGTACAAAATAGACTTCGTGGCTTAGTGGGGGATGCCCTTTTCTCTACCCTGCAACCTCTCTCCCACAGAAGAGACGTTGCGAGCCTGTCCTTGTTTTATCGTTATTTCCATGGCAGATGCTCGTCTGAACTCCAATCTCTGGTCCCCCCCTCGCCAATCTTTCACGAAAAACACCCGTCTAGCTGAATCCACTGTGAAAAATTTCCCCCACTCTATATCTGTGCCTAAATCAAAACGCGGATTCCATGAACAAAGCTTCTTTCTTAGAACTGCACGCCTGTGGAGCTCTGCTCCGTCTGCCTGCTTCCCTCCAGACTACAACTTGGATGTCTTCAAGTCCAATGTTAACAAATTCCTAATGAACCGCCCCCTTAAGTAAACACTTCAGCAAATCTCCTCACTAACTTAATGTACTTGCAATAACCCTTATCCCTGAGTGGCTTCCGGGCCTTGATAAGTGGTGATCACTGTGTAAAAAAAAAAAAATATATATATATATATATATATATATATATATATATACTTAAGTTACTCACATAAAATTAATATATGAAAGTATAGATTTATGCGTAAACTTGAAGTATTTACTTCAAAAGTATCCAATACGTAGGTAGAGCTAGTTAGTAATTTATAAAATATATATAGCGATTAAGCTACACTGAATATTCGGCGTTTCATCCACTCTAGGATTCGTCAGGCTTATGCACATAAGCCTGAGGAGTCCTAGAGTGGTTGAAACGCCGAATATTCAGTGTAGCTTAATTGCCATATATGTTTTATAAATTACTATATATATATATATATATATATATATATATATATATATATATATATATATAATCAACTTTCAACCAAAACAAGGCACAGTGCCACTTTGAAGTAGGGGGCTACTATCTGAGTCATAAGTTGCAGAGGTATTATGAAGGGAGATGAGGGGCAAGATGTCTGTTCACATTACACTTGAACTTCTGCATGTCAGTACAGTCGGGAAAGCAGAATCCCGGAAGTCTAGCAGTTCTGGGGGGAAGAAAATATTGGAGTAGAAGGCTTTCTTACACCTGCGGATTTCTACTGTGAAGGGGTGGGATTTAGCTGCTTGTCGGATTTGACGGAGGTATTTCTGTCGAGGGGGTACCTGTGCTTGTAGTTTGTCAGAGCATTCACCGTTAAAATACTTGTAGAACAGGCAGAGGGATGCAACATTTCGTCGATGGGACAGAGGCTGAAGCCTAGATGACAGTTCAGGACCTATCAGGTTGGCGTTTCTCTTTTGAACTTTATCCAAGAGAGGAAGACAAGTAACAGGTGCACTATTCCGAGATGTTGACCACCTTACGTTTTATTTCTTTGAATTTGGGAATATTGTTCATTATTTGTGAACGTTGGAATAAAATGTTTTGAATTGATTCCTTTTCTAAATGAGTTTTTTTTTTTTTTTTTTTTTTTTTAAAGGAAAATATTTTCGCACGTCTGTGAATTGTAATACAAAGCAGCAATATTTTCTAAACATTTTTCTTTTTATGCTTTGATCGATTTGAACAAGAATGTTTAAGAAATCGATGTGGAATTAGGTTAATAAAAAAAAAATTTCGAATTATTATTTTCGTAGCAGTTAAAATAATTGGTGTGTGAACGAAATAGTCACACAACCTTGAATCTACCTACAGCATAAAGTGACGCCCTTTACTTACTATGCATACCATTATGAAAAAGCTGACCTAATCAGACTGTAAAAATCCATATACAATAGCAACAGGTGTTATAGGGAAAACACGTGTCCACCTATGAGTATTTTTTAATAAATAAATAAAGAAATAAATAAAAAAAAAAATATATATATATATATATATATATATATGATTAGTTTTTTTGGAAAAAGAATTCCAGCAGAGTGCTCAATTAAAAGGAAAATCCAAATTTTAAGAGCGTACTTATATTTTGTGTACAGAAAGTTGTTAGTTGAGACAGGTCATTGGTACCGTCGGTTTCAAGCCCGATAATAAGGCCCGTTTAAGGTATCCTTAACGAGCTCTCTTCAGCCAATATTCGTCTCCGAATATTGGCTGAAGAGAGCTCGATAAGGATACCTTAAACGGGCCTTATTATCGGGCTTGAAACCGACGGTACCAATGACCTGTCTCAACTAACAACTTTCTGTACACAAAATATATATATATATATATATATATATATATATATATATATATATATATATATATATATATATATATATACTCGGGGTTTTTTATATTCAAAAGTAATGGACTAATGAATTCAACGAGGTTGTTAGATAGTGCTCAATAAAAAGAGCTGATAATACTTGTTTATTGTTATATAAACATGCTCACATCCCGCTGCTACAAATAGCCACTTGTTTCAATCAAACAACAGATATCATCAGGCAGCGACTTGACTATTCAAAAGTTCAATGAATAACATAATAATAATAATAGATTATTCATTGAACTTTTGAATAGTCAAGTCGCTGCCTGATGATATCTGTTGTTTGATTGAAACAAGTGGCTATTTGTAGCAGCGGGATGTGAGCATGTTTATATAACAATAAACAAGTATATATATATATATATATATATATATATATATATATATATATATATATATATATATTGTTTTTTTAAAGATAAATACGATCAAATAGCGTCCTCGCCCCAAAGCTTTTTTTACTTAGAAAATCACCCATATCTTATTTGGACGTCTATAATATTTTTTTATATTTTATTTTTTTTAAATTATTTTTTAAAACAGTAATCTATGTACATGTATGTTTCGAGGTATCTACCTCTCTTCAGCGTAGTTTGACTGTGCCTAGGAATCGAACTCTGGACCGCGCGCGCATAATATACTCACCTTCACCCCCAAGCAAGGCATATTTGCCACTTTGACGTAAGGGGCTACTAATTGGGACGATACGTAAGAAAGATTAACAAGATGTTGGTTTACGTTACATTTAAACTTCTGCATATCAGTACAGTTTGGGAAGCAGGCAGCAAGACGAGAATTCCAAAATCTAGCCGTTCTAGGGAAGTAGCTATTAGAGTAGAAAACTTTAGGAACCTCAACAGTGAAGGGGTGTGATTTTGTTGCTAAGCAGGTTTGTCGGGAATATGTACATCAAGGGAGCACAGTTGCGACAAGTTCATTAGAGAACATTCCATTAAAATACATGTAAAACAGGCTCAGGGATGCAACATTGCGGTGATGGGACAGGGGTTGGAGCCTAGTTGACAAAGTGGAACCTATTTGATTGCAGACCCTTTTCTAGACCCTATCCAAGAGGGAGAGACTAGTGGTAGATGTACCAGCCCAGATGTGACAACAATACTCCATACATGGGTGAATAGTGGCCTTATAGAGGTACAGGATACTCTCAGATGTGAGCAGTTTTCTAGCACGATAGAGGGAGCCCACCTTCCTCACAGCAGACTTTGCAATATCCTTGATGTATTGATTCCATTTCATATTTCCTGTGAATGTTAAGCCGAGGAGTTTGAAGGAAGAATTTTCAGGTAGGGTGTTTTTTGTCATGGATATCGGTGGTTGGAGAGGTTTCTTTGTAATTGTTAAAGGAGAGCAGCTTAGTCTTAAATGTCACCATCCATTTACGTCTCCATTCCACTATCGTCTGGAGGTCATTTTCTAATGATTCAGCCATTTTCTTGGATTTGTGTACATCCGGTTTTCCCTCATGCATGTTACAGAGCATTATATTATAGGCAAATAAACCCATCTCAGACTCAATTTTATCGAGGAAGTCATTGATGAATAACAGGAATAACAGTGGTCTAGGGATCTACTCCTGAGGCACTCCCACATTAATGTTTTATACAGGGTGGGCCAAAATAAGGGTCCTATCTTTAAATTTTAATAACTTCCACAAAATAAAAGTTAAACTCACCAAACTTTATGTGTGTGTAGACTGGCCCTTCCGAGATTTTTTTGAAATAAACAAAACAAATTTTGACCGAAAAACACTTAAAACTTACATGAATTTATGCATTTTTAAAAATAGAACCCTTATTTTGGCCCACCCTGTATATATATATATATATATATATACTTTATATATATATATATATATATATATATATATATATGTTATTTGTTTTTGTTTTTGCAATATGTTTTGAATCAATTCAGTTATTTACAAAAGTGTATTTTTACCTAAATGCGAGTTGGAAATAATTTTCCCTTTAACCAATTTGGTACCCTCGTATGGGGAGCGGCACATATATATTGTTTTTTTTTAATATAATTATCCACTGACCCGTGTTTTGTCATCTACGACTCACCGGAGTGGCTGAATCTAACGAAAAACAATATATATATATATATATATATATATATATATATATATATATATATATATATATATATAGTCATCCACATATATATATATAGTAATTTATAAAATATATATGGCGACTAAGCTACACTGAATATTCTGCGTTTCATCCACTGTAGGATTCGTATATTTTATAAATTACTAACTAGCTCTACCTACGTATTGAGCACTTTTGAAGTAAATACTTAAAGTTTACGCATAAATCTATACTTTCGTATATTAAATTTATGTGAGTAAATGAAGTAGTTATATATATATATATATATATATAATGATACTTTGGAGGGTAAAAAATTTAAATATTGTAATCATGAAGAGAAGACTTATCATCATGAATAATAAAAGTCTTCCCTCCATGCTTGCAATATTTATATACATAGAAGCTTTGTTTATGGAATCCGCATTTAGGTTTAGGCACAGATCTAGATTTAGGTTTAGGCACAGATAAAGAGTGGAGGAAATTATTGATAGTGGTTTCAACTAGACGAGTGTTTTTCATAGAAGTCAATTCAATAGTATGGTCATTTGACCTGATATCGGTCATCTAATATCCCGTGACCTAAATTTTCCAAGGCCACAAACTAAGGACCCCTTTTGTACACTAGCACCTTGCCTATTATTACTGTTAAGAATTTGTGGACCCAACCCACTTGCGTTTATTAAATGGTACAGTGGTTTGGAAATGATTTTATGAACCCATCCAACGACGATATGACGACAGCTTGTAAAAAAAATGAAAATTGTAGATACCATTATTATAAAATAACTAGCAAGGAGACCCGACGTTGCCCGGAATTGAATGATGATCAACGAATGTTTCACACTCCCATATTTTAAAAATCAAATCGATTCATTACCTGCTCTAGTTGGAATCCATCGCAATGTGCCATTGTAGTTTACATTGCACAGTAGAGAACCTACTGTTTATTTTATAAAATTATTTTCATATATAATGACTTGAATTAAACTTTAAAATGCAAAAGTCAAGTATCATACTTAAGTTTTTTTTTTTTTTAGGTTGATGCATGACACTATATGATATAGACGTTGAAAATAACTCCAAATAATACCTGTATACATCTACTTCAGGTGGTTAAGTAACATATCAGTACATGGATACGTGTGTTTTTTGTTGTTGTTTTTTTTTACACAGTGATCACCACTTATCAAGGCCCGGAAGCCACTCAGGGATAAGGGTTATTGCAAGTACATTACGTTAGTGTGGAGATTTGATGAAGTGTTTACTTAAGGGGGCGGTTCATTAGGAATTTGTTAACGTTGGACTTGAAGACATCCAAGTTGTGCTGTAAACAGAAATATACATTTCGAACGCACCCCTGTCCTATCAAAGATACTGCATAAGAACCCCGGGATACGGTGGCGCTAGGATACATTTTTTTTTCAGGTTACAATGTGGAATACGATGTTTTTCCAGTTACGCTTACGGTATTTTCCCCGCCTTACGGTGTTATTTATAACGTATCTGATTATATACATGTGTATTATATATTGTACTGTGTTTTGTTACTAATTTTTAATGCTATATCCCGGAGATTTACTGTACTGTTGATTTTATATGGCTAGCCTTACTGCTTGTGCGGTGATAGCGGCTTGAATTTAAGTTTAAAATGAAAAAGTCAAATATTATGGAGCAATTGTACTTTAAACAGAAACATTCATTCCCAATGCGCTACTGTCATATCAAAGAATCTACTGTTGATTTTTTATGTTGAGCCTTTCAGCTTGTGTGATAATAAAACTTCTCAAATGCACTTGTGATGTTAGGCTGTGTAAGGTGTTAAGTTTGTTCGAAATCGCCTGTTCTTTCTTTCATCGGATTATTTCGATTTGATTATCGATACTTATCGAAGGCATCCGGATGCAACACCTATCTAAGAACACTGCCAAGCACATAAAGTACCTTTGTGTAAAATTTAATGAAAATCGGCCAAGTCGTTTTCGAGTCCAGAGGGAACGAACTCCCTCATACACACAGACGCACGCAAAGACAGTTCGTTTTATATAACCGAAGAGATAGAGATATATAGATGGTTGAAAAATATTACCTACCTTGGTAAAAGCTGGATATGTCAGATCTAAACAGTGGCGCTGTGCGTATGTAAATGGCGCGTTCGAAATAAGAGGCTTTTTATAAAGAAGGGGGAAAAAAAAATATGAATACAATAAGTTGCCGGTCCGTTGGGAATAATGGGCACTAATCAATGAACTCATTGGAGCGTAAACTCTTCTGCCGTCTAGTGACACATCGGTTGAACAATTATCACCATCCTTTGAAAAAACAGGCAAATTGTACTTGCGGCTGGGAATTTCATAACAAATCTTTTTAATTGATGCAGAAACATCGTCATGCTCTTATTTATAAAGTTGTAGGACAACCCGGCGTTGACTGGGGCAACACAGTAACATATTTCTATTAAAACTTCTATCTCTCTCTCTACCTCTCTATATTTGCCCCTCTGTTTTTCTCTCTTTCTCCTAGTTTGCCCCTTCCTCTTCCCACCCCTCTTTCTCCTCCGCCCAATCCACACATCTCTCTATGTCTTTGTCTCCTTTCCGTCTCTTCCGTTTTCTCCTCCTCCCCCATCGCCCCCCCTCTTTCTCTTCCTCCCTACCAATACCTCTCTGTATGTCTTTGTTTCCTTCTCTCTCTCCCATTTTCTTATTCCCTCTCCCCACCCACTTTTTCTCCCCTCCCTAACCCATACTTCTCTCTCTTTGTCTCCTTCCCTCTTTCCCGTTTTCTCCCTCCCTCTCTTCAGCCACGCTTCCTCCTCTGCCCAACCTATTCCTCTCTCTGAACACACACACACACACACACACAACTTTTCAAATTGATACATAAACTGCCTAAAAAAACTATCCCTTATAAAACTTGAACTATTTGCTCACCCCTCCCCCACAAAATTAATATTTTTTTTCTTTTTTCAGCTCAGATATTATTTATCCAGGGCAAAGTTGATCAAGAACATACCAGCGTTGTGGGTGTTTATTTTGTATTTTTTTACTTTTA
>NC_136515.1:1878942-1883942 GCF_053919585.1 Euprymna scolopes | reverse complement strand
TATATATTGAGCGTAGGTATTTAAACAATGTCAAAACATTGTTAATTCACTGCCCGCATAGCAACAGCCGAATAGCACAATGGTTAGAAGCTCCGACTGTCGTTTGGGCAGTTGGGTTTCGATCCTGGCTTGAGGTAGTTGCTTGTCAAGCCGCACTGATGAGCTGTGAAACAACGAAACCGTACTATATGTGGATGACTATATATATATATATATACTCTTTATTCATTTATTAAAAAATACTCATGAGTGGACACGTGTTTGCTATTGTATATGAGTATATGAATTCTTACAGTCTAGTTACATCAACTTTTTCCCAGTAAGTTTAAGGCGTCGCTTCATGCTGTACATTCAACGTTTTGTGATTGTCTAGTTCACACACTAATGAAAAAAAATGTTCAGAAAATATTTCGGCTTTGTATTGCAATTCACACACGTCCGAAAAGTGCAAACCCGAAGTATTTCTTAAAAAAAAAAAAAAACTCATTTAGAAAAGAAATCAATTCAAAGCATTTTATTCTAACGTTTAAAAATAACGAACACTATCACGAAAGAAATAAAATTCTTTTTCTCAAAGAAACAAAAGGTGAGATGGTCAACATCATAAAATTCGGAATGTAGACATTTGTCATTTATTTGTTGTATATATATATATATATATACATACATACATATTGTATATATATATATATATACATACATATATATATATATATATATATATATATATATATATATATATATATATATATATGCAATAGTAAAAACACGTGTCTATACATGAGCATTTCTTTTATAAGTTATGTGTGTGTATATATATATATATATATATATATATATATATATATATATAGGTTTAATAAAATATGTTGAGAAACACTTTAGCAAAAGTTAAGCACATATTTATTATTCGGAAAGGAAACCCAAATAGAGGTGGCCCTGTCGGTGGGGCATTAGAATACGCCGACTGCCCCCTTGCAGACGGTAAAAGTCCCTCAATGGGGGTCCTGGATATGACCTTAAACTATATCCAGTGGTGAGGCCCCAGCTTGTGGGCTTTGGGGGGTGTGGAGCCACCCTTTAATTACCATTGCTCCCAGGTCCACTCTGACCCGGAGTGGTAGTACCTGTTAGGGTTCCAACTATGGGTTAAATAGAAACCGACGTGAAAACAACAAATATATTCTATTAAAAAGATTTTTCTTCAAAATCTTTGGATTCGGCATTAAATAACCCGAAAAGGGTTGATATGCTGTAAAACAAAAACCAACCAACCAACCAACCAAAACAAATAGAGGTGAAAGTCCTTAATCCTTTTCATCAGAGGGGAGGAGTTAAGAAAATGCATAAAGAAATTTTGCTTGTAAAGTATTTAAAAAAACTAAGTATGAAAAGGAGAATTTTCCGCCATCTTGGTTAAAACCAAAACGGAAAATTACCTCCCTTTTGAACTCTCCTGTGTTTTACGATCGTTTTCACCAAATTCTATTTTTTATTTTCTTTAATAAATGATTTTTTACCTTATCGATTTTCGTAATTTTTGGATATAATTATCTTAAAAATACGAGGGATACGTAGATACCATTGTTTTCATGTGAAATGCAGTTTTACGATTTCAGAAATTTCGTCCCAATAGTGTAGTGGAGGTAAAGAGAAAAACGGAAAAATTGGTTTCACGTGAGAGTGCGTTCCCATGGTTGTTGAGTCCAAAATCCGGTGAATCCGAGGGAGTGGTAGAAATAAAATATTCATGTTTGTAATAGTCCGAGTGCGTGTTGTTAAAGATTATAAATAGTCCAAAGTTTTGCCTATATATATATACTAGCATTTCAGCCTGGCGTTGCCCGGGTGTTTGATGTTGATCAAAAAAAAAAAAAAGGCAGTCAATTTTTTTAACTTTGACCCCTATTATAACCCCTTAACATTTATTCTTTTGGGCTCAAATTAAGTTATTAAGTTAGATCCATGTCCAAGGAACCTATATCTAAAATTTCAAGTGTTTATACCCAAAAAGAGGAGTTTGGTAGAGTTCTCAAAGGTCAAATCGTTGAACTTTGACCCCTTAACAGCCAAATTTCTGGCCGAAAATGGATTACAAAGATTTTTCCAACTCTCAGTACCCTGTATATCAAATTTCGAGTCTGTAGACTGAAAATTGACAGTTATTGCGTAGGAAAATGTACAACCTGTGGTGGTCCTTGAAGTCTGAGTGACAGCAAGTCTCCCCAGATTTCTAGTACTCAACACCTTTCAATAACATTTGAAAATTAATTTGTGTTAGCACAATAACTGTTTACCATTGGTTTCTTGTTGGCAGCAACCATTGGTCTTCACTAGAATTTGGATAGCAATAAGTCTCCCAAGATCCCAGTCCTTTTTTCACTCATCCAGTGGAGGTCTGGTTAGTGCTCTCTCTTCTCAGTCTTTCCATCCTACCTAACCCTCACTTCTTTTGTGTAGCACATGTTTATAGCGACACACGGAAAAAAAGAGGGAGTGGGCGGAAGACAGGAAGATGTAGAAAGTCAAGATAACACCAATAATAGTAAAAGCACTAGGAACAGTACCGAAAAACTTTGAAAAAAGAATGGGGAGAGATTGGAATCAGAGGGATGACTGAGAGGATATAATGGATAGCAATAATGGGTTTGTATTAGTGTACACATAGATTCGAAAAAGTTGTCAAAAAACCAACCGAATATATGTCAACCTATGTCACGATAACATATATTGAGCGAGTTTCTAACAGTATTTTGGTCTAGTTTTATATTTATAACACCTTTTCCCAAACTTAACGTGTTAAAGAGAGTCGGGCGCCATTTTTAATTTTCCAATACATCGGTAAACACTGTATGTTTTTCAAGCCAAATAAACATGTTACATTAAATAAAAACGCTAAAACATTATCCAGTTTGGTAGAAAAGTAACTTATCTTGCCTTTGATAACATTTATTTGTTATATATTTGTTTTTTGACAACTTTTTCGAATCTATGTGTACAGTAATACCATCCCGCAATAATGAAAATGACTGAAATATTAAGGAAAACCCTTGAAAGTGGAGACTAACACAAAGTGCAAGCCGGACATATAGAAACTTACTAAAGATGTAAAGCACAAAGAAATACCACATGTAACCAAAAAAACTGAAACTATAATTGTAAGTTAACCTGCAACCTATCCACCCGCATCAAAATAAAAAAGGGAGGGCATCAACAGGCACCATAGCAAAGAGTTCAAAAGGGTTGAGGAGGATGGAAAAGCCGAGGAGAGAAAGTACTAGCTATCCCACCGCTGGATGAGTGCAAAGACGACCGGGACTTATTGCCACCCAAATTCCAGTTAAGACTAATGGCTGCTGCCAACAGGAAACCAATGGTAAACGACTATTGCTCTAACGCAAATTAATTTGTAAATGTTAGAGAAAGTGTTGAGTGCTGGAAATCTGAGGAGACTTGCTGTCACTCAGATTTCACACTGAAACCACCAGAAAACGCATCGAGGTACAGAAATTAGGAACCCGTGATTTTTGGAAAATCTACAACAGTGTAGTAAATAATGGGCAGTCAACGATTCCCCCACTATCAAACAATCATGAGGTTGCTTGCACGGCAACCGACAATGCTAAACTGCTTGCCAGTCGGTTTGCCTCAAACACCACACTGGACCTTCTCAAACTATTTTCCAGCACACTTCATCCCTACCCTCTTACACACCTCCCAATATATCCGGAGTCCCATGCGATCGTGTCTTTTGTGGTACTCTCTCTAGGCCAGTCCACTACACCCTGCTGCAAGGTGCGCAATTGACTCTGAGGTCTTACCACAAAATTCAGCATTCTGCAGCAACTTCCTCTTCTATAACCACTTTTTTGAACAATCGTCTTCCTAATGCCTGCTCTTGTGCTGCACAAACAAAAGTTTCAGTACTCTTAGCCAGATACCCAACTCTAAGCCATTGCCATGATCTTTCATCAGCCACTTCTCCTATATCCTGGAAGTCCTTCCATGCATTTTCTTCCTAGCCAGTTCTTCTGCCCTTTCTCTATCCATACATTTCACATAATCAGCCTTGGTCTCACATACCTCCACTTCATTGGTCACAACCTTAAGCATCCACTCTTTAACTTCTAACCACATGCTCCTTCAATGACATCTCCTTGGTTCTAACACAATCTTTTACACTTTTCAATCCTCTCCCGCCATCTTTCCTCTTTTGATACAGCCTTGCTACGCTATTTCAAATGTGAAATATACCAAACATTGCTAAAACTTTTCTTGTTTTGATATCCATGGCATGCAAATCCTTGTCAGATCATTCTAAAATTCCCGCACTGTATCTCAAAACACTGACTGCCCATGCATTCACTGCTTTCATTAGGTTTCCTCCATACAGTTTTCATTTTGCAATTAGGTTCACTCTTCTAAGATACTCCTTCCTGACTTTTTCTTTCATTTCTCTGTTCATGATGCCTACACCCTCCAGCACTCCTAAATACTTATATCTTGTATTTTCTATTTCTTTCATGATTTCTCCATTTGGCAGCACTATTCCATTCAAATGAACCTTTACTCCTCTTTTCATCACCAGCACTGCACATTTCCTAATCCCAAACTCTATACCAATGTCTTCTGAGTATGTCCCCACAAGTTCTACTAGTCTCTCCATTTCCTTTTCATTTCTACCGAATCTTTTCAAATCATCCATAAACAGTAGATGGTTGAGGCGTCTGTCACCAGATCCAAAGTTATACCCCAGTTTTTCTTTCTTCAAGAGGAATGCAATGCATCATAACCATTACAAAAAGAAGTGGCGATAAGGAATCTCCTTGAAATATCCCACGTTTAATGTCAACCTGCCATATCTCCTCTCTGTTTGCTGTCAGCACCGTTTTCCATTGAGCCATACTTGTCTCCAAAAGCCCTACCACATTCTCAGCAACCTTCATCATCAATAGTATTTCACATATCCATGAATGAGGAACCATGTCATAAGCCTTTCT
>NC_136515.1:1858942-1873942 GCF_053919585.1 Euprymna scolopes | reverse complement strand
ACAAAATATTGTTAGAATCTCACTCAATACATGCTAACGTCTGTTAAATACGTTAAGTTTGGGAAAATAAGTTCAAAGTAAAAAATTATACAAAATATTGTTAGAATCTCACTCAATATATGCTAACGTCTGTTAAATACGTTAAGTTTGGGAAAATAAGTTCAAAGTAAAAAATTATACAAAATATTGTTAGAATCTCACTCAATACATGCTAACGTCTGTTAAATACGTTAAGTTTGGGAAAATAAGTTCAAAGTAAAAAATTATACAAAATATTGTTAGAATCTCACTCAATATATGCTAACGTCTGTTAAATACGTTAAGTTTGGGAAAATAAGTTCAAAGTAAAAAATTATACAAAATATTGTTAGAATCTCACTCAATATATGCTAACGTCTGTTAAATACGTTAAGTTTGGGAAAATAAGTTCAAAGTAAAAAATTATACAAAATATTGTTAGAATCTCACTCAATATATGCTAACGTCTGTTAAATACGTTAAGTTTGGGAAAATAAGTTCAAAGTAAAAAATTATACAAAATATTGTTAGAATCTCACTCAATACATGCTAACGTCTGTTAAATACGTTAAGTTTGGGAAAATAAGTTCAAAGTAAAAAATTATACAAAATATTGTTAGAATCTCACTCAATATATGCTAACGTCTGTTAAATACGTTAAGTTTGGGAAAATAAGTTCAAAGTAAAAAATTATACAAAATATTGTTAGAATCTCACTCAATATATGCTAACGTCTGTTAAATACGTTAAGTTTGGGAAAATAAGTTCAAAGTAAAAAATTATACAAAATATTGTTAGAATCTCACTCAATATATGCTAACGTCTGTTAAATACGTTAAGTTTGGGAAAATAAGTTCAAAGTAAAAAATTATACAAAATATTGTTAGAATCTCACTCAATACATGCTAACGTCTGTTAAATACGTTAAGTTTGGGAAAATAAGTTCAAAGTAAAAAATTATACAAAATATTGTTAGAATCTCACTCAATACATGCTAACGTCTGTTGAATACGTTAAGTTTGGGAAAATAAGTTCAAAGTAAAAAATTATACAAAATATTGTTAGAATCTCACTCAATACATGCTAACGTCTGTTAAATACGTTAAGTTTGGGAAAATAAGTTCAAAGTAAAAAATTATACAAAATATTGTTAGAATCTCACTCAATACATGCTAACGTCTGTTAAATACGTTAAGTTTGGGAAAATAAGTTCGAACTAAAAAATTATACAAAATATTGTTAGAATCTCACTCAATACATGCTAACGTCTGTTAAATACGTTAAGTTTGGGAAAATAAGTTCAAAGTAAAAAATTATACAAAATATTGTTAGAATCTCACTCAATACATGCTAACGTCTGTTAAATACGTTAAGTTTGGGAAAATAAGTTCAAAGTAAAAAATTATACAAAATATTGTTAGAATCTCACTCAATACATGCTAACGTCTGTTAAATACGTTAAGTTTGGGAAAATAAGTTCAAAGTAAAAAATTATACAAAATATTGTTAGAATCTCACTCAATATATGCTAACGTCTGTTAAATACGTTAAGTTTGGGAAAATAAGTTCAAAGTAAAAAATTATACAAAATATTGTTAGAATCTCACTCAATATATGCTAACGTCTGTTAAATACGTTAAGTTTGGGAAAATAAGTTCAAAGTAAAAAATTATACAAAATATTGTTAGAATCTCACTCAATATATGCTAACGTCTGTTAAATACGTTAAGTTTGGGAAAATAAGTTCAAAGTAAAAAATTATACAAAATATTGTTAGAATCTCACTCAATACATGCTAACGTCTGTTAAATACGTTAAGTTTGGGAAAATAAGTTCAAAGTAAAAAATTATACAAAATATTGTTAGAATCTCACTCAATACATGCTAACGTCTGTTAAATACGTTAAGTTTGGGAAAATAAGTTCAAAGTAAAAAATTATACAAAATATTGTTAGAATCTCACTCAATATATGCTAACGTCTGTTAAATACGTTAAGTTTGGGAAAATAAGTTCAAAGTAAAAAATTATACAAAATATTGTTAGAATCTCACTCAATACATGCTAACGTCTGTTAAATACGTTAAGTTTGGGAAAATAAGTTCAAAGTAAAAAATTATACAAAATATTGTTAGAATCTCACTCAATATATGCTAACGTCTGTTAAATACGTTAAGTTTGGGAAAATAAGTTCAAAGTAAAAAATTATACAAAATATTGTTAGAATCTCACTCAATATATGCTAACGTCTGTTAAATACGTTAAGTTTGGGAAAATAAGTTCGAAGTAAAAAATTATACAAAATATTGTTAGAATCTCACTCAATATATGCTAACGTCTGTTAAATACGTTAAGTTTGGGAAAATAAGTTCAAAGTAAAAAATTATACAAAATATTGTTAGAATCTCACTCAATACATGCTAACGTCTGTTAAATACGTTAAGTTTGGGAAAATAAGTTCAAAGTAAAAAATTATACAAAATATTGTTAGAATCTCACTCAATATATGCTAACGTCTGTTAAATACGTTAAGTTTGGGAAAATAAGTTCAAAGTAAAAAATTATACAAAATATTGTTAGAATCTCACTCAATACATGCTAACGTCTGTTAAATACGTTAAGTTTGGGAAAATAAGTTCAAAGTAAAAAATTATACAAAATATTGTTAGAATCTCACTCAATACATGCTAACGTCTGTTAAATACGTTAAGTTTGGGAAAATAAGTTCAAAGTAAAAAATTATACAAAATATTGTTAGAATCTCACTCAATATATGCTAACGTCTGTTAAATACGTTAAGTTTGGGAAAATAAGTTCAAAGTAAAAAATTATACAAAATATTGTTAGAATCTCACTCAATATATGCTAACGTCTGTTAAATACGTTAAGTTTGGGAAAATAAGTTCGAAGTAAAAAATTATACAAAATATTGTTAGAATCTCACTCAATATATGCTAACGTCTGTTAAATACGTTAAGTTTGGGAAAATAAGTTCAAAGTAAAAAATTATACAAAATATTGTTAGAATCTCACTCAATATATGCTAACGTCTGTTAAATACGTTAAGTTTGGGAAAATAAGTTCGAAGTAAAAAATTATACAAAATATTGTTAGAATCTCACTCAATATATGCTAACGTCTGTTAAATACGTTAAGTTTGGGAAAATAAGTTCAAAGTAAAAAATTATACAAAATATTGTTAGAATCTCACTCAATACATGCTAACGTCTGTTAAATACGTTAAGTTTGGGAAAATAAGTTCAAAGTAAAAAATTATACAAAATATTGTTAGAATCTCACTCAATATATGCTAACGTCTGTTAAATACGTTAAGTTTGGGAAAATAAGTTCAAAGTAAAAAATTATACAAAATATTGTTAGAATCTCACTCAATACATGCTAACGTCTGTTAAATACGTTAAGTTTGGGAAAATAAGTTCAAAGTAAAAAATTATACAAAATATTGTTAGAATCTCACTCAATACATGCTAACGTCTGTTAAATACGTTAAGTTTGGGAAAATAAGTTCAAAGTAAAAAATTATACAAAATATTGTTAGAATCTCACTCAATATATGCTAACGTCTGTTAAATACGTTAAGTTTGGGAAAATAAGTTCGAAGTAAAAAATTATACAAAATATTGTTAGAATCTCACTCAATATATGCTAACGTCTGTTAAATACGTTAAGTTTGGGAAAATAAGTTCAAAGTAAAAAATTATACAAAATATTGTTAGAATCTCACTCAATACATGCTAACGTCTGTTAAATACGTTAAGTTTGGGAAAATAAGTTCAAAGTAAAAAATTATACAAAATATTGTTAGAATCTCACTCAATATATGCTAACGTCTGTTAAATACGTTAAGTTTGGGAAAATAAGTTCAAAGTAAAAAATTATACAAAATATTGTTAGAATCTCACTCAATATATGCTAACGTCTGTTAAATACGTTAAGTTTGGGAAAATAAGTTCAAAGTAAAAAATTATACAAAATATTGTTAGAATCTCACTCAATATATGCTAACGTCTGTTAAATACGTTAAGTTTGGGAAAATAAGTTCAAAGTAAAAAATTATACAAAATATTGTTAGAATCTCACTCAATACATGCTAACGTCTGTTAAATACGTTAAGTTTGGGAAAATAAGTTCAAAGTAAAAAATTATACAAAATATTGTTAGAATCTCACTCAATACATGCTAACGTCTGTTGAATACGTTAAGTTTGGGAAAATAAGTTCGAACTAAAAAATTATACAAAATATTGTTAGAATCTCACTCAATACATGCTAACGTCTGTTAAATACGTTAAGTTTGGGAAAATAAGTTCAAAGTAAAAAATTATACAAAATATTGTTAGAATCTCACTCAATACATGCTAACGTCTGTTAAATACGTTAAGTTTGGGAAAATAAGTTCAAAGTAAAAAATTATACAAAATATTGTTAGAATCTCACTCAATACATGCTAACGTCTGTTAAATACGTTAAGTTTGGGAAAATAAGTTCAAAGTAAAAAATTATACAAAATATTGTTAGAATCTCACTCAATACATGCTAACGTCTGTTAAATACGTTAAGTTTGGGAAAATAAGTTCAAAGTAAAAAATTATACAAAATATTGTTAGAATCTCACTCAATACATGCTAACGTCTGTTAAATACGTTAAGTTTGGGAAAATAAGTTCAAAGTAAAAAATTATACAAAATATTGTTAGAATCTCACTCAATATATGCTAACGTCTGTTAAATACGTTAAGTTTGGGAAAATAAGTTCAAAGTAAAAAATTATACAAAATATTGTTAGAATCTCACTCAATATATGCTAACGTCTGTTAAATACGTTAAGTTTGGGAAAATAAGTTCAAAGTAAAAAATTATACAAAATATTGTTAGAATCTCACTCAATACATGCTAACGTCTGTTAAATACGTTAAGTTTGGGAAAATAAGTTCAAAGTAAAAAATTATACAAAATATTGTTAGAATCTCACTCAATACATGCTAACGTCTGTTAAATACGTTAAGTTTGGGAAAATAAGTTCAAAGTAAAAAATTATACAAAATATTGTTAGAATCTCACTCAATACATGCTAACGTCTGTTAAATACGTTAAGTTTGGGAAAATAAGTTCAAAGTAAAAAATTATACAAAATATTGTTAGAATCTCACTCAATATATGCTAACGTCTGTTAAATACGTTAAGTTTGGGAAAATAAGTTCAAAGTAAAAAATTATACAAAATATTGTTAGAATCTCACTCAATATATGCTAACGTCTGTTAAATACGTTAAGTTTGGGAAAATAAGTTCAAAGTAAAAAATTATACAAAATATTGTTAGAATCTCACTCAATACATGCTAACGTCTGTTAAATACGTTAAGTTTGGGAAAATAAGTTCAAAGTAAAAAATTATACAAAATATTGTTAGAATCTCACTCAATATATGCTAACGTCTGTTAAATACGTTAAGTTTGGGAAAATAAGTTCAAAGTAAAAAATTATACAAAATATTGTTAGAATCTCACTCAATATATGCTAACGTCTGTTAAATACGTTAAGTTTGGGAAAATAAGTTCGAAGTAAAAAATTATACAAAATATTGTTAGAATCTCACTCAATATATGCTAACGTCTGTTAAATACGTTAAGTTTGGGAAAATAAGTTCAAAGTAAAAAATTATACAAAATATTGTTAGAATCTCACTCAATACATGCTAACGTCTGTTAAATACGTTAAGTTTGGGAAAATAAGTTCAAAGTAAAAAATTATACAAAATATTGTTAGAATCTCACTCAATATATGCTAACGTCTGTTAAATACGTTAAGTTTGGGAAAATAAGTTCAAAGTAAAAAATTATACAAAATATTGTTAGAATCTCACTCAATACATGCTAACGTCTGTTAAATACGTTAAGTTTGGGAAAATAAGTTCAAAGTAAAAAATTATACAAAATATTGTTAGAATCTCACTCAATACATGCTAACGTCTGTTAAATACGTTAAGTTTGGGAAAATAAGTTCAAAGTAAAAAATTATACAAAATATTGTTAGAATCTCACTCAATATATGCTAACGTCTGTTAAATACGTTAAGTTTGGGAAAATAAGTTCAAAGTAAAAAATTATACAAAATATTGTTAGAATCTCACTCAATATATGCTAACGTCTGTTAAATACGTTAAGTTTGGGAAAATAAGTTCGAAGTAAAAAATTATACAAAATATTGTTAGAATCTCACTCAATATATGCTAACGTCTGTTAAATACGTTAAGTTTGGGAAAATAAGTTCAAAGTAAAAAATTATACAAAATATTGTTAGAATCTCACTCAATATATGCTAACGTCTGTTAAATACGTTAAGTTTGGGAAAATAAGTTCGAAGTAAAAAATTATACAAAATATTGTTAGAATCTCACTCAATATATGCTAACGTCTGTTAAATACGTTAAGTTTGGGAAAATAAGTTCAAAGTAAAAAATTATACAAAATATTGTTAGAATCTCACTCAATACATGCTAACGTCTGTTAAATACGTTAAGTTTGGGAAAATAAGTTCAAAGTAAAAAATTATACAAAATATTGTTAGAATCTCACTCAATATATGCTAACGTCTGTTAAATACGTTAAGTTTGGGAAAATAAGTTCAAAGTAAAAAATTATACAAAATATTGTTAGAATCTCACTCAATACATGCTAACGTCTGTTAAATACGTTAAGTTTGGGAAAATAAGTTCAAAGTAAAAAATTATACAAAATATTGTTAGAATCTCACTCAATACATGCTAACGTCTGTTAAATACGTTAAGTTTGGGAAAATAAGTTCAAAGTAAAAAATTATACAAAATATTGTTAGAATCTCACTCAATATATGCTAACGTCTGTTAAATACGTTAAGTTTGGGAAAATAAGTTCGAAGTAAAAAATTATACAAAATATTGTTAGAATCTCACTCAATATATGCTAACGTCTGTTAAATACGTTAAGTTTGGGAAAATAAGTTCAAAGTAAAAAATTATACAAAATATTGTTAGAATCTCACTCAATACATGCTAACGTCTGTTAAATACGTTAAGTTTGGGAAAATAAGTTCAAAGTAAAAAATTATACAAAATATTGTTAGAATCTCACTCAATATATGCTAACGTCTGTTAAATACGTTAAGTTTGGGAAAATAAGTTCAAAGTAAAAAATTATACAAAATATTGTTAGAATCTCACTCAATATATGCTAACGTCTGTTAAATACGTTAAGTTTGGGAAAATAAGTTCAAAGTAAAAAATTATACAAAATATTGTTAGAATCTCACTCAATATATGCTAACGTCTGTTAAATACGTTAAGTTTGGGAAAATAAGTTCAAAGTAAAAAATTATACAAAATATTGTTAGAATCTCACTCAATACATGCTAACGTCTGTTAAATACGTTAAGTTTGGGAAAATAAGTTCAAAGTAAAAAATTATACAAAATATTGTTAGAATCTCACTCAATACATGCTAACGTCTGTTAAATACGTTAAGTTTGGGAAAATAAGTTCAAAGTAAAAAATTATACAAAATATTGTTAGAATCTCACTCAATACATGCTAACGTCTGTTAAATACGTTAAGTTTGGGAAAATAAGTTCAAAGTAAAAAATTATACAAAATATTGTTAGAATCTCACTCAATACATGCTAACGTCTGTTAAATACGTTAAGTTTGGGAAAATAAGTTCAAAGTAAAAAATTATACAAAATATTGTTAGAATCTCACTCAATACATGCTAACGTCTGTTAAATACGTTAAGTTTGGGAAAATAAGTTCAAAGTAAAAAATTATACAAAATATTGTTAGAATCTCACTCAATACATGCTAACGTCTGTTAAATACGTTAAGTTTGGGAAAATAAGTTCAAAGTAAAAAATTATACAAAATATTGTTAGAATCTCACTCAATACATGCTAACGTCTGTTAAATACGTTAAGTTTGGGAAAATAAGTTCAAAGTAAAAAATTATACAAAATATTGTTAGAATCTCACTCAATATATGCTAACGTCTGTTAAATACGTTAAGTTTGGGAAAATAAGTTCAAAGTAAAAAATTATACAAAATATTGTTAGAATCTCACTCAATATATGCTAACGTCTGTTAAATACGTTAAGTTTGGGAAAATAAGTTCAAAGTAAAAAATTATACAAAATATTGTTAGAATCTCACTCAATACATGCTAACGTCTGTTAAATACGTTAAGTTTGGGAAAATAAGTTCAAAGTAAAAAATTATACAAAATATTGTTAGAATCTCACTCAATACATGCTAACGTCTGTTAAATACGTTAAGTTTGGGAAAATAAGTTCAAAGTAAAAAATTATACAAAATATTGTTAGAATCTCACTCAATACATGCTAACGTCTGTTAAATACGTTAAGTTTGGGAAAATAAGTTCAAAGTAAAAAATTATACAAAATATTGTTAGAATCTCACTCAATATATGCTAACGTCTGTTAAATACGTTAAGTTTGGGAAAATAAGTTCAAAGTAAAAAATTATACAAAATATTGTTAGAATCTCACTCAATATATGCTAACGTCTGTTAAATACGTTAAGTTTGGGAAAATAAGTTCAAAGTAAAAAATTATACAAAATATTGTTAGAATCTCACTCAATACATGCTAACGTCTGTTAAATACGTTAAGTTTGGGAAAATAAGTTCAAAGTAAAAAATTATACAAAATATTGTTAGAATCTCACTCAATATATGCTAACGTCTGTTAAATACGTTAAGTTTGGGAAAATAAGTTCAAAGTAAAAAATTATACAAAATATTGTTAGAATCTCACTCAATACATGCTAACGTCTGTTAAATACGTTAAGTTTGGGAAAATAAGTTCAAAGTAAAAAATTATACAAAATATTGTTAGAATCTCACTCAATATATGCTAACGTCTGTTAAATACGTTAAGTTTGGGAAAATAAGTTCAAAGTAAAAAATTATACAAAATATTGTTAGAATCTCACTCAATATATGCTAACGTCTGTTAAATACGTTAAGTTTGGGAAAATAAGTTCAAAGTAAAAAATTATACAAAATATTGTTAGAATCTCACTCAATACATGCTAACGTCTGTTAAATACGTTAAGTTTGGGAAAATAAGTTCAAAGTAAAAAATTATACAAAATATTGTTAGAATCTCACTCAATACATGCTAACGTCTGTTAAATACGTTAAGTTTGGGAAAATAAGTTCAAAGTAAAAAATTATACAAAATATTGTTAGAATCTCACTCAATACATGCTAACGTCTGTTAAATACGTTAAGTTTGGGAAAATAAGTTCGAACTAAAAAATTATACAAAATATTGTTAGAATCTCACTCAATACATGCTAACGTCTGTTGAATACGTTAAGTTTAGGAAAATAAGTTCGAACTAAAAAATTATACAAAATATTGTTAGAATCTCACTCAATACATGCTAACGTCTGTTAAATACGTTAAGTTTGGGAAAATAAGTTCAAAGTAAAAAATTATACAAAATATTGTTAGAATCTCACTCAATACATGCTAACGTCTGTTAAATACGTTAAGTTTGGGAAAATAAGTTCAAAGTAAAAAATTATACAAAATATTGTTAGAATCTCACTCAATACATGCTAACGTCTGTTAAATACGTTAAGTTTGGGAAAATAAGTTCAAAGTAAAAAATTATACAAAATATTGTTAGAATCTCACTCAATACATGCTAACGTCTGTTAAATACGTTAAGTTTGGGAAAATAAGTTCAAAGTAAAAAATTATACAAAATATTGTTAGAATCTCACTCAATACATGCTAACGTCTGTTAAATACGTTAAGTTTGGGAAAATAAGTTCGAACTAAAAAAATTATACAAAATATTGTTAGAATCTCACTCAATACATGCTAACGTCTGTTGAATACGTTAAGTTTAGGAAAATAAGTTCGAACTAAAAAATTATACAAAATATTGTTAGAATCTCACTCAATACATGCTAACGTCTGTTAAATACGTTAAGTTTGGGAAAATAAGTTCAAAGTAAAAAATTATACAAAATATTGTTAGAATCTCACTCAATACATGCTAACGTCTGTTAAATACGTTAAGTTTGGGAAAATAAGTTCAAAGTAAAAAATTATACAAAATATTGTTAGAATCTCACTCAATACATGCTAACGTCTGTTAAATACGTTAAGTTTGGGAAAATAAGTTCAAAGTAAAAAATTATACAAAATATTGTTAGAATCTCACTCAATACATGCTAACGTCTGTTAAATACGTTAAGTTTGGGAAAATAAGTTCAAAGTAAAAAATTATACAAAATATTGTTAGAATCTCACTCAATATATGCTAACGTCTGTTAAATACGTTAAGTTTGGGAAAATAAGTTCAAAGTAAAAAATTATACAAAATATTGTTAGAATCTCACTCAATACATGCTAACGTCTGTTAAATACGTTAAGTTTGGGAAAATAAGTTCAAAGTAAAAAATTATACAAAATATTGTTAGAATCTCACTCAATACATGCTAACGTCTGTTAAATACGTTAAGTTTGGGAAAATAAGTTCGAACTAAAAAATTATACAAAATATTGTTAGAATCTCACTCAATATATGCTAACGTCTGTTAAATACGTTAAGTTTGGGAAAATAAGTTCAAAGTAAAAAATTATACAAAATATTGTTAGAATCTCACTCAATACATGCTAACGTCTGTTAAATACGTTAAGTTTGGGAAAATAAGTTCAAAGTAAAAAATTATACAAAATATTGTTAGAATCTCACTCAATACATGCTAACGTCTGTTAAATACGTTAAGTTTGGGAAAATAAGTTCAAAGTAAAAAATTATACAAAATATTGTTAGAATCTCACTCAATACATGCTAACGTCTGTTAAATACGTTAAGTTTGGGAAAATAAGTTCGAACTAAAAAATTATACAAAATATTGTTAGAATCTCACTCAATATATGCTAACGTCTGTTAAATACGTTAAGTTTGGGAAAATAAGTTCAAAGTAAAAAATTATACAAAATATTGTTAGAATCTCACTCAATACATGCTAACGTCTGTTAAATACGTTAAGTTTGGGAAAATAAGTTCAAAGTAAAAAATTATACAAAATATTGTTAGAATCTCACTCAATACATGCTAACGTCTGTTAAATACGTTAAGTTTGGGAAAATAAGTTCAAAGTAAAAAATTATACAAAATATTGTTAGAATCTCACTCAATACATGCTAACGTCTGTTAAATACGTTAAGTTTGGGAAAATAAGTTCAAAGTAAAAAATTATACAAAATATTGTTAGAATCTCACTCAATACATGCTAACGTCTGTTAAATACGTTAAGTTTGGGAAAATAAGTTCGAACTAAAAAATTATACAAAATATTGTTAGAATCTCACTCAATATATGCTAACGTCTGTTAAATACGTTAAGTTTGGGAAAATAAGTTCAAAGTAAAAAATTATACAAAATATTGTTAGAATCTCACTCAATACATGCTAACGTCTGTTAAATACGTTAAGTTTGGGAAAATAAGTTCGAACTAAAAAATTATACAAAATATTGTTAGAATCTCACTCAATATATGCTAACGTCTGTTAAATACGTTAAGTTTGGGAAAATAAGTTCAAAGTAAAAAATTATACAAAATATTGTTAGAATCTCACTCAATACATGCTAACGTCTGTTAAATACGTTAAGTTTGGGAAAATAAGTTCGAACTAAAAAATTATACAAAATATTGTTAGAATCTCACTCAATATATGCTAACGTCTGTTAAATACGTTAAGTTTGGGAAAATAAGTTCAAAGTAAAAAATTATACAAAATATTGTTAGAATCTCACTCAATACATGCTAACGTCTGTTAAATACGTTAAGTTTGGGAAAATAAGTTCAAAGTAAAAAATTATACAAAATATTGTTAGAATCTCACTCAATACATGCTAACGTCTGTTAAATACGTTAAGTTTGGGAAAATAAGTTCAAAGTAAAAAATTATACAAAATATTGTTAGAATCTCACTCAATACATGCTAACGTCTGTTAAATACGTTAAGTTTGGGAAAATAAGTTCAAAGTAAAAAATTATACAAAATATTGTTAGAATCTCACTCAATACATGCTAACGTCTGTTAAATACGTTAAGTTTGGGAAAATAAGTTCAAAGTAAAAAATTATACAAAATATTGTTAGAATCTCACTCAATACATGCTAACGTCTGTTAAATACGTTAAGTTTGGGAAAATAAGTTCAAAGTAAAAAATTATACAAAATATTGTTAGAATCTCACTCAATACATGCTAACGTCTGTTAAATACGTTAAGTTTGGGAAAATAAGTTCAAAGTAAAAAATTATACAAAATATTGTTAGAATCTCACTCAATACATGCTAACGTCTGTTAAATACGTTAAGTTTGGGAAAATAAGTTCAAAGTAAAAAATTATACAAAATATTGTTAGAATCTCACTCAATACATGCTAACGTCTGTTAAATACGTTAAGTTTGGGAAAATAAGTTCAAAGTAAAAAATTATACAAAATATTGTTAGAATCTCACTCAATACATGCTAACGTCTGTTAAATACGTTAAGTTTGGGAAAATAAGTTCGAACTAAAAAATTATACAAAATATTGTTAGAATCTCACTCAATATATGCTAACGTCTGTTAAATACGTTAAGTTTGGGAAAATAAGTTCAAAGTAAAAAATTATACAAAATATTGTTAGAATCTCACTCAATACATGCTAACGTCTGTTAAATACGTTAAGTTTGGGAAAATAAGTTCGAACTAAAAAATTATACAAAATATTGTTAGAATCTCACTCAATATATGCTAACGTCTGTTAAATACGTTAAGTTTGGGAAAATAAGTTCAAAGTAAAAAATTATACAAAATATTGTTAGAATCTCACTCAATACATGCTAACGTCTGTTAAATACGTTAAGTTTGGGAAAATAAGTTCAAAGTAAAAAATTATACAAAATATTGTTAGAATCTCACTCAATACATGCTAACGTCTGTTAAATACGTTAAGTTTGGGAAAATAAGTTCAAAGTAAAAAATTATACAAAATATTGTTAGAATCTCACTCAATACATGCTAACGTCTGTTAAATACGTTAAGTTTGGGAAAATAAGTTCAAAGTAAAAAATTATACAAAATATTGTTAGAATCTCACTCAATACATGCTAACGTCTGTTAAATACGTTAAGTTTGGGAAAATAAGTTCGAACTAAAAAATTATACAAAATATTGTTAGAATCTCACTCAATATATGCTAACGTCTGTTAAATACGTTTAAGTTTGGGAAAATAAGTTCAAAGTAAAAAATTATACAAAATATTGTTAGAATCTCACTCAATACATGCTAACGTCTGTTAAATACGTTAAGTTTGGGAAAATAAGTTCAAAGTAAAAAATTATACAAAATATTGTTAGAATCTCACTCAATACATGCTAACGTCTGTTAAATACGTTAAGTTTGGGAAAATAAGTTCAAAGTAAAAAATTATACAAAATATTGTTAGAATCTCACTCAATACATGCTAACGTCTGTTAAATACGTTAAGTTTGGGAAAATAAGTTCAAAGTAAAAAATTATACAAAATATTGTTAGAATCTCACTCAATACATGCTAACGTCTGTTAAATACGTTAAGTTTGGGAAAATAAGTTCAAAGTAAAAAATTATACAAAATATTGTTAGAATCTCACTCAATACATGCTAACGTCTGTTAAATACGTTAAGTTTGGGAAAATAAGTTCAAAGTAAAAAATTATACAAAATATTGTTAGAATCTCACTCAATACATGCTAACGTCTGTTAAATACGTTAAGTTTGGGAAAATAAGTTCGAACTAAAAAATTATACAAAATATTGTTAGAATCTCACTCAATATATGCTAACGTCTGTTAAATACGTTAAGTTTGGGAAAATAAGTTCAAAGTAAAAAATTATACAAAATATTGTTAGAATCTCACTCAATACATGCTAACGTCTGTTAAATACGTTAAGTTTGGGAAAATAAGTTCGAACTAAAAAATTATACAAAATATTGTTAGAATCTCACTCAATATATGCTAACGTCTGTTAAATACGTTAAGTTTGGGAAAATAAGTTCAAAGTAAAAAATTATACAAAATATTGTTAGAATCTCACTCAATACATGCTAACGTCTGTTAAATACGTTAAGTTTGGGAAAATAAGTTCAAAGTAAAAAATTATACAAAATATTGTTAGAATCTCACTCAATACATGCTAACGTCTGTTAAATACGTTAAGTTTGGGAAAATAAGTTCAAAGTAAAAAATTATACAAAATATTGTTAGAATCTCACTCAATACATGCTAACGTCTGTTAAATACGTTAAGTTTGGGAAAATAAGTTCAAAGTAAAAAATTATACAAAATATTGTTAGAATCTCACTCAATACATGCTAACGTCTGTTAAATACGTTAAGTTTGGGAAAATAAGTTCAAAGTAAAAATTATACAAAATATTGTTAGAATCTCACTCAATACATGCTAACGTCTGTTAAATACGTTAAGTTTGGGAAAATAAGTTCAAAGTAAAAAATTATACAAAATATTGTTAGAATCTCACTCAATACATGCTAACGTCTGTTAAATACGTTAAGTTTGGGAAAATAAGTTCAAAGTAAAAAATTATACAAAATATTGTTAGAATCTCACTCAATACATGCTAACGTCTGTTAAATACGTTAAGTTTGGGAAAATAAGTTCAAAGTAAAAAATTATACAAAATATTGTTAGAATCTCACTCAATACATGCTAACGTCTGTTAAATACGTTAAGTTTGGGAAAATAAGTTCAAAGTAAAAAATTATACAAAATATTGTTAGAATCTCACTCAATACATGCTAACGTCTGTTAAATACGTTAAGTTTGGGAAAATAAGTTCAAAGTAAAAAATTATACAAAATATTGTTAGAATCTCACTCAATACATGCTAACGTCTGTTAA
>NC_136515.1:1718139-1858842 GCF_053919585.1 Euprymna scolopes | reverse complement strand
GAAAATAAGTTCAAAGTAAAAAATTATACAAAATATTGTTAGAATCTCACTCAATACATGCTAACGTCTGTTAAATACGTTAAGTTTGGGAAAATAAGTTCAAAGTAAAAAATTATACAAAATATTGTTAGAATCTCACTCAATACATGCTAACGTCTGTTAAATACGTTAAGTTTGGGAAAATAAGTTCAAAGTAAAAAATTATACAAAATATTGTTAGAATCTCACTCAATACATGCTAACGTCTGTTAAATACGTTAAGTTTGGGAAAATAAGTTCGAACTAAAAAATTATACAAAATATTGTTAGAATCTCACTCAATACATGCTAACGTCTGTTAAATACGTTAAGTTTAGGAAAATAAGTTCAAAGTAAAAAATTATACAAAATATTGTTAGAATCTCACTCAATATATGCTAACGTCTGTTAAATACGTTAAGTTTGGGAAAATAAGTTCGAACTAAAAAATTATACAAAATATTGTTAGAATCTCACTCAATACATGCTAACGTCTGTTAAATACGTTAAGTTTAGGAAAATAAGTTCAAAGTAAAAAATTATACAAAATATTGTTAGAATCTCACTCAATATATGCTAACGTCTGTTAAATACGTTAAGTTTGGGAAAATAAGTTCAAAGTAAAAAATTATACAAAATATTGTTAGAATCTCACTCAATACATGCTAACGTCTGTTAAATACGTTAAGTTTGGGAAAATAAGTTCAAAGTAAAAAATTATACAAAATATTGTTAGAATCTCACTCAATACATGCTAACGTCTGTTAAATACGTTAAGTTTGGGAAAATAAGTTCAAAGTAAAAAATTATACAAAATATTGTTAGAATCTCACTCAATACATGCTAACGTCTGTTAAATACGTTAAGTTTGGGAAAATAAGTTCGAACTAAAAAATTATACAAAATATTGTTAGAATCTCACTCAATATATGCTAACGTCTGTTAAATACGTTAAGTTTGGGAAAATAAGTTCAAAGTAAAAAATTATACAAAATATTGTTAGAATCTCACTCAATACATGCTAACGTCTGTTAAATACGTTAAGTTTAGGAAAATAAGTTCAAACTAAAAAATTATACAAAATATTGTTAGAATCTCACTCAATACATGCTAACGTCTGTTAAATACGTTAAGTTTGGGAAAATAAGTTCGAACTAAAAAATTATACAAAATATTGTTAGAATCTCACTCAATATATGCTAACGTCTGTTAAATACGTTAAGTTTGGGAAAATAAGTTCAAAGTAAAAAATTATACAAAATATTGTTAGAATCTCACTCAATACATGCTAACGTCTGTTAAATACGTTAAGTTTGGGAAAATAAGTTCGAACTAAAAAATTATACAAAATATTGTTAGAATCTCACTCAATATATGCTAACGTCTGTTGAATACGTTAAGTTTGGGAAAATAAGTTCGAACTAAAAAATTATACAAAATATTGTTAGAATCTCACTCAATACATGCTAACGTCTGTTAAATACGTTAAGTTTGGGAAAATAAGTTCGAACTAAAAAATTATACAAAATATTGTTAGAATCTCACTCAATACATGCTAACGTCTGTTAAATACGTTAAGTTTAGGAAAATAAGTTCAAAGTAAAAAATTATACAAAATATTGTTAGAATCTCACTCAATATATGCTAACGTCTGTTAAATACGTTAAGTTTGGGAAAATAAGTTCAAAGTAAAAAATTATACAAAATATTGTTAGAATCTCACTCAATACATGCTAACGTCTGTTAAATACGTTAAGTTTGGGAAAATAAGTTCAAAGTAAAAAATTATACAAAATATTGTTAGAATCTCACTCAATACATGCTAACGTCTGTTAAATACGTTAAGTTTGGGAAAATAAGTTCAAAGTAAAAAATTATACAAAATATTGTTAGAATCTCACTCAATACATGCTAACGTCTGTTAAATACGTTAAGTTTGGGAAAATAAGTTCAAAGTAAAAAATTATACAAAATATTGTTAGAATCTCACTCAATACATGCTAACGTCTGTTAAATACGTTAAGTTTGGGAAAATAAGTTCAAAGTAAAAAATTATACAAAATATTGTTAGAATCTCACTCAATACATGCTAACGTCTGTTAAATACGTTAAGTTTGGGAAAATAAGTTCAAAGTAAAAAATTATACAAAATATTGTTAGAATCTCACTCAATACATGCTAACGTCTGTTAAATACGTTAAGTTTGGGAAAATAAGTTCAAAGTAAAAAATTATACAAAATATTGTTAGAATCTCACTCAATACATGCTAACGTCTGTTAAATACGTTAAGTTTGGGAAAATAAGTTCAAAGTAAAAAATTATACAAAATATTGTTAGAATCTCACTCAATATATGCTAACGTCTGTTGAATACGTTAAGTTTGGGAAAATAAGTTCAAAGTAAAAAATTATACAAAATATTGTTAGAATCTCACTCAATACATGCTAACGTCTGTTAAATACGTTAAGTTTGGGAAAATAAGTTCAAAGTAAAAAATTATACAAAATATTGTTAGAATCTCACTCAATACATGCTAACGTCTGTTAAATACGTTAAGTTTGGGAAAATAAGTTCAAAGTAAAAAATTATACAAAATATTGTTAGAATCTCACTCAATACATGCTAACGTCTGTTAAATACGTTAAGTTTGGGAAAATAAGTTCAAAGTAAAAAATTATACAAAATATTGTTAGAATCTCACTCAATACATGCTAACGTCTGTTAAATACGTTAAGTTTGGGAAAATAAGTTCAAAGTAAAAAATTATACAAAATATTGTTAGAATCTCACTCAATACATGCTAACGTCTGTTAAATACGTTAAGTTTGGGAAAATAAGTTCAAAGTAAAAAATTATACAAAATATTGTTAGAATCTCACTCAATACATGCTAACGTCTGTTAAATACGTTAAGTTTGGGAAAATAAGTTCAAAGTAAAAAATTATACAAAATATTGTTAGAATCTCACTCAATATATGCTAACGTCTGTTGAATACGTTAAGTTTGGGAAAATAAGTTCAAAGTAAAAAATTATACAAAATATTGTTAGAATCTCACTCAATACATGCTAACGTCTGTTAAATACGTTAAGTTTGGGAAAATAAGTTCAAAGTAAAAAATTATACAAAATATTGTTAGAATCTCACTCAATACATGCTAACGTCTGTTAAATACGTTAAGTTTGGGAAAATAAGTTCAAAGTAAAAAATTATACAAAATATTGTTAGAATCTCACTCAATACATGCTAACGTCTGTTAAATACGTTAAGTTTGGGAAAATAAGTTCGAACTAAAAAATTATACAAAATATTGTTAGAATCTCACTCAATACATGCTAACGTCTGTTGAATACGTTAAGTTTAGGAAAATAAGTTCAAAGTAAAAAATTATACAAAATATTGTTAGAATCTCACTCAATACATGCTAACGTCTGTTAAATACGTTAAGTTTGGGAAAATAAGTTCGAACTAAAAAATTATACAAAATATTGTTAGAATCTCACTCAATACATGCTAACGTCTGTTAAATACGTTAAGTTTGGGAAAATAAGTTCGAACTAAAAAATTATACAAAATATTGTTAGAATCTCACTCAATACATGCTAACGTCTGTTAAATACGTTAAGTTTGGGAAAATAAGTTCGAACTAAAAAATTATACAAAATATTGTTAGAATCTCACTCAATACATGCTAACGTCTGTTGAATACGTTAAGTTTAGGAAAATAAGTTCAAAGTAAAAAATTATACAAAATATTGTTAGAATCTCACTCAATACATGCTAACGTCTGTTAAATACGTTAAGTTTGGGAAAATAAGTTCGAACTAAAAAATTATACAAAATATTGTTAGAATCTCACTCAATATATGCTAACGTCTGTTAAATACGTTAAGTTTGGGAAAATAAGTTCAAAGTAAAAAATTATACAAAATATTGTTAGAATCTCACTCAATACATGCTAACGTCTGTTAAATACGTTAAGTTTGGGAAAATAAGTTCGAACTAAAAAATTATACAAAATATTGTTAGAATCTCACTCAATATATGCTAACGTCTGTTAAATACGTTAAGTTTGGGAAAATAAGTTCAAAGTAAAAAATTATACAAAATATTGTTAGAATCTCACTCAATACATGCTAACGTCTGTTAAATACGTTAAGTTTGGGAAAATAAGTTCGAACTAAAAAATTATACAAAATATTGTTAGAATCTCACTCAATATATGCTAACGTCTGTTGAATACGTTAAGTTTGGGAAAATAAGTTCGAACTAAAAAATTATACAAAATATTGTTAGAATCTCACTCAATACATGCTAACGTCTGTTAAATACGTTAAGTTTGGGAAAATAAGTTCGAACTAAAAAATTATACAAAATATTGTTAGAATCTCACTCAATACATGCTAACGTCTGTTAAATACGTTAAGTTTGGGAAAATAAGTTCGAACTAAAAAATTATACAAAATATTGTTAGAATCTCACTCAATACATGCTAACGTCTGTTGAATACGTTAAGTTTAGGAAAATAAGTTCAAAGTAAAAAATTATACAAAATATTGTTAGAATCTCACTCAATACATGCTAACGTCTGTTAAATACGTTAAGTTTGGGAAAATAAGTTCGAACTAAAAAATTATACAAAATATTGTTAGAATCTCACTCAATACATGCTAACGTCTGTTAAATACGTTAAGTTTGGGAAAATAAGTTCGAACTAAAAAATTATACAAAATATTGTTAGAATCTCACTCAATACATGCTAACGTCTGTTAAATACGTTAAGTTTGGGAAAATAAGTTCGAACTAAAAAATTATACAAAATATTGTTAAAATCTCACTCAATATATGCTAACGTCTGTTGAATACGTTAAGTTTGGGAAAATAAGTTCAAAGTAAAAAATTATACAAAATATTGTTAGAATCTCACTCAATACATGCTAACGTCTGTTAAATACGTTAAGTTTGGGAAAATAAGTTCGAACTAAAAAATTATACAAAATATTGTTAGAATCTCACTCAATACATGCTAACGTCTGTTAAATACGTTAAGTTTGGGAAAATAAGTTCGAACTAAAAAATTATACAAAATATTGTTAGAATCTCACTCAATACATGCTAACGTCTGTTAAATACGTTAAGTTTGGGAAAATAAGTTCGAACTAAAAAATTATACAAAATATTGTTAGAATCTCACTCAATATATGCTAACGTCTGTTGAATACGTTAAGTTTGGGAAAATAAGTTCAAAGTAAAAAATTATACAAAATATTGTTAGAATCTCACTCAATACATGCTAACGTCTGTTAAATACGTTAAGTTTGGGAAAATAAGTTCGAACTAAAAAATTATACAAAATATTGTTAGAATCTCACTCAATACATGCTAACGTCTGTTAAATACGTTAAGTTTGGGAAAATAAGTTCGAACTAAAAAATTATACAAAATATTGTTAGAATCTCACTCAATACATGCTAACGTCTGTTAAATACGTTAAGTTTGGGAAAATAAGTTCGAACTAAAAAATTATACAAAATATTGTTAGAATCTCACTCAATATATGCTAACGTCTGTTGAATACGTTAAGTTTGGGAAAATAAGTTCAAAGTAAAAAATTATACAAAATATTGTTAGAATCTCACTCAATACATGCTAACGTCTGTTAAATACGTTAAGTTTGGGAAAATAAGTTCGAACTAAAAAATTATACAAAATATTGTTAGAATCTCACTCAATACATGCTAACGTCTGTTAAATACGTTAAGTTTGGGAAAATAAGTTCGAACTAAAAAATTATACAAAATATTGTTAGAATCTCACTCAATACATGCTAACGTCTGTTAAATACGTTAAGTTTGGGAAAATAAGTTCGAACTAAAAAATTATACAAAATATTGTTAGAATCTCACTCAATATATGCTAACGTCTGTTAAATACGTTAAGTTTAGGAAAATAAGTTCAAAGTAAAAAATTATACAAAATATTGTTAGAATCTCACTCAATATATGCTAACGTCTGTTAAATACGTTAAGTTTGGGAAAATAAGTTCAAAGTAAAAAATTATACAAAATATTGTTAGAATCTCACTCAATACATGCTAACGTCTGTTAAATACGTTAAGTTTGGGAAAATAAGTTCAAAGTAAAAAATTATACAAAATATTGTTAGAATCTAACTCAATACATCCTAACGTCTGTTAAATACGTTAAGTTTGGGAAAATAAGTTCAAAGTAAAAAATTATACAAAATATTGTTAGAATCTCACTCAATACATGCTAACGTCTGTTAAATACGTTAAGTTTGGGAAAATAAGTTCGAACTAAAAAATTATACAAAATATTGTTAGAATCTCACTCAATATATGCTAACGTCTGTTAAATACGTTAAGTTTGGGAAAATAAGTTCAAAGTAAAAAATTATACAAAATATTGTTAGAATCTCACTCAATACATGCTAACGTCTGTTAAATACGTTAAGTTTAGGAAAATAAGTTCAAAGTAAAAAATTATACAAAATATTGTTAGAATCTCACTCAATACATGCTAACGTCTGTTAAATACGTTAAGTTTGGGAAAATAAGTTCGAACTAAAAAATTATACAAAATATTGTTAGAATCTCACTCAATATATGCTAACGTCTGTTAAATACGTTAAGTTTGGGAAAATAAGTTCAAAGTAAAAAATTATACAAAATATTGTTAGAATCTCACTCAATACATGCTAACGTCTGTTAAATACGTTAAGTTTGGGAAAATAAGTTCGAACTAAAAAATTATACAAAATATTGTTAGAATCTCACTCAATATATGCTAACGTCTGTTGAATACGTTAAGTTTGGGAAAATAAGTTCGAACTAAAAAATTATACAAAATATTGTTAGAATCTCACTCAATACATGCTAACGTCTGTTAAATACGTTAAGTTTAGGAAAATAAGTTCAAAGTAAAAAATTATACAAAATATTGTTAGAATCTCACTCAATATATGCTAACGTCTGTTAAATACGTTAAGTTTGGGAAAATAAGTTCGAACTAAAAAATTATACAAAATATTGTTAGAATCTCACTCAATACATGCTAACGTCTGTTAAATACGTTAAGTTTAGGAAAATAAGTTCAAAGTAAAAAATTATACAAAATATTGTTAGAATCTCACTCAATATATGCTAACGTCTGTTAAATACGTTAAGTTTGGGAAAATAAGTTCAAAGTAAAAAATTATACAAAATATTGTTAGAATCTCACTCAATACATGCTAACGTCTGTTAAATACGTTAAGTTTGGGAAAATAAGTTCAAAGTAAAAAATTATACAAAATATTGTTAGAATCTCACTCAATACATGCTAACGTCTGTTAAATACGTTAAGTTTGGGAAAATAAGTTCAAAGTAAAAAATTATACAAAATATTGTTAGAATCTCACTCAATACATGCTAACGTCTGTTAAATACGTTAAGTTTGGGAAAATAAGTTCGAACTAAAAAATTATACAAAATATTGTTAGAATCTCACTCAATACATGCTAACGTCTGTTAAATACGTTAAGTTTAGGAAAATAAGTTCAAAGTAAAAAATTATACAAAATATTGTTAGAATCTCACTCAATATATGCTAACGTCTGTTAAATACGTTAAGTTTGGGAAAATAAGTTCGAACTAAAAAATTATACAAAATATTGTTAGAATCTCACTCAATACATGCTAACGTCTGTTAAATACGTTAAGTTTAGGAAAATAAGTTCAAAGTAAAAAATTATACAAAATATTGTTAGAATCTCACTCAATATATGCTAACGTCTGTTAAATACGTTAAGTTTGGGAAAATAAGTTCAAAGTAAAAAATTATACAAAATATTGTTAGAATCTCACTCAATACATGCTAACGTCTGTTAAATACGTTAAGTTTGGGAAAATAAGTTCAAAGTAAAAAATTATACAAAATATTGTTAGAATCTCACTCAATACATGCTAACGTCTGTTAAATACGTTAAGTTTGGGAAAATAAGTTCAAAGTAAAAAATTATACAAAATATTGTTAGAATCTCACTCAATACATGCTAACGTCTGTTAAATACGTTAAGTTTGGGAAAATAAGTTCGAACTAAAAAATTATACAAAATATTGTTAGAATCTCACTCAATATATGCTAACGTCTGTTAAATACGTTAAGTTTGGGAAAATAAGTTCAAAGTAAAAAATTATACAAAATATTGTTAGAATCTCACTCAATACATGCTAACGTCTGTTAAATACGTTAAGTTTAGGAAAATAAGTTCAAAGTAAAAAATTATACAAAATATTGTTAGAATCTCACTCAATACATGCTAACGTCTGTTAAATACGTTAAGTTTGGGAAAATAAGTTCGAACTAAAAAATTATACAAAATATTGTTAGAATCTCACTCAATATATGCTAACGTCTGTTAAATACGTTAAGTTTGGGAAAATAAGTTCAAAGTAAAAAATTATACAAAATATTGTTAGAATCTCACTCAATACATGCTAACGTCTGTTAAATACGTTAAGTTTGGGAAAATAAGTTCGAACTAAAAAATTATACAAAATATTGTTAGAATCTCACTCAATATATGCTAACGTCTGTTAAATACGTTAAGTTTGGGAAAATAAGTTCGAACTAAAAAATTATACAAAATATTGTTAGAATCTCACTCAATACATGCTAACGTCTGTTGAATACGTTAAGTTTGGGAAAATAAGTTCGAACTAAAAAATTATACAAAATATTGTTAGAATCTCACTCAATATATGCTAACGTCTGTTAAATACGTTAAGTTTGGGAAAATAAGTTCGAACTAAAAAATTATACAAAATATTGTTAGAATCTCACTCAATACATGCTAACGTCTGTTGAATACGTTAAGTTTGGGAAAATAAGTTCGAACTAAAAAATTATACAAAATATTGTTAGAATCTCACTCAATACATGCTAACGTCTGTTAAATACGTTAAGTTTGGGAAAATAAGTTCGAACTAAAAAATTATACAAAATATTGTTAGAATCTCACTCAATACATGCTAACGTCTGTTAAATACGTTAAGTTTAGGAAAAAAGTTCAAAGTAAAAAATTATACAAAATATTGTTAGAATCTCACTCAATATATGCTAACGTCTGTTAAATACGTTAAGTTTGGGAAAATAAGTTCAAAGTAAAAAATTATACAAAATATTGTTAGAATCTCACTCAATACATGCTAACGTCTGTTAAATACGTTAAGTTTGGGAAAATAAGTTCAAAGTAAAAAATTATACAAAATATTGTTAGAATCTCACTCAATACATGCTAACGTCTGTTAAATACGTTAAGTTTGGGAAAATAAGTTCAAAGTAAAAAATTATACAAAATATTGTTAGAATCTCACTCAATACATGCTAACGTCTGTTAAATACGTTAAGTTTGGGAAAATAAGTTCAAAGTAAAAAATTATACAAAATATTGTTAGAATCTCACTCAATACATGCTAACGTCTGTTAAATACGTTAAGTTTGGGAAAATAAGTTCAAAGTAAAAAATTATACAAAATATTGTTAGAATCTCACTCAATACATGCTAACGTCTGTTAAATACGTTAAGTTTGGGAAAATAAGTTCAAAGTAAAAAATTATACAAAATATTGTTAGAATCTCACTCAATACATGCTAACGTCTGTTAAATACGTTAAGTTTGGGAAAATAAGTTCAAAGTAAAAAATTATACAAAATATTGTTAGAATCTCACTCAATACATGCTAACGTCTGTTAAATACGTTAAGTTTGGGAAAATAAGTTCAAAGTAAAAAATTATACAAAATATTGTTAGAATCTCACTCAATATATGCTAACGTCTGTTGAATACGTTAAGTTTGGGAAAATAAGTTCAAAGTAAAAAATTATACAAAATATTGTTAGAATCTCACTCAATACATGCTAACGTCTGTTAAATACGTTAAGTTTGGGAAAATAAGTTCAAAGTAAAAAATTATACAAAATATTGTTAGAATCTCACTCAATACATGCTAACGTCTGTTAAATACGTTAAGTTTGGGAAAATAAGTTCAAAGTAAAAAATTATACAAAATATTGTTAGAATCTCACTCAATACATGCTAACGTCTGTTAAATACGTTAAGTTTGGGAAAATAAGTTCAAAGTAAAAAATTATACAAAATATTGTTAGAATCTCACTCAATACATGCTAACGTCTGTTAAATACGTTAAGTTTGGGAAAATAAGTTCAAAGTAAAAAATTATACAAAATATTGTTAGAATCTCACTCAATACATGCTAACGTCTGTTAAATACGTTAAGTTTGGGAAAATAAGTTCAAAGTAAAAAATTATACAAAATATTGTTAGAATCTCACTCAATACATGCTAACGTCTGTTAAATACGTTAAGTTTGGGAAAATAAGTTCAAAGTAAAAAATTATACAAAATATTGTTAGAATCTCACTCAATATATGCTAACGTCTGTTGAATACGTTAAGTTTGGGAAAATAAGTTCAAAGTAAAAAATTATACAAAATATTGTTAGAATCTCACTCAATACATGCTAACGTCTGTTAAATACGTTAAGTTTGGGAAAATAAGTTCAAAGTAAAAAATTATACAAAATATTGTTAGAATCTCACTCAATACATGCTAACGTCTGTTAAATACGTTAAGTTTGGGAAAATAAGTTCAAAGTAAAAAATTATACAAAATATTGTTAGAATCTCACTCAATACATGCTAACGTCTGTTAAATACGTTAAGTTTGGGAAAATAAGTTCAAAGTAAAAAATTATACAAAATATTGTTAGAATCTCACTCAATACATGCTAACGTCTGTTAAATACGTTAAGTTTGGGAAAATAAGTTCAAAGTAAAAAATTATACAAAATATTGTTAGAATCTCACTCAATACATGCTAACGTCTGTTAAATACGTTAAGTTTGGGAAAATAAGTTCAAAGTAAAAAATTATACAAAATATTGTTAGAATCTCACTCAATACATGCTAACGTCTGTTAAATACGTTAAGTTTGGGAAAATAAGTTCAAAGTAAAAAATTATACAAAATATTGTTAGAATCTCACTCAATACATGCTAACGTCTGTTAAATACGTTAAGTTTGGGAAAATAAGTTCAAAGTAAAAAATTATACAAAATATTGTTAGAATCTCACTCAATACATGCTAACGTCTGTTAAATACGTTAAGTTTGGGAAAATAAGTTCAAAGTAAAAAATTATACAAAATATTGTTAGAATCTCACTCAATATATGCTAACGTCTGTTGAATACGTTAAGTTTGGGAAAATAAGTTCAAAGTAAAAAATTATACAAAATATTGTTAGAATCTCACTCAATACATGCTAACGTCTGTTAAATACGTTAAGTTTGGGAAAATAAGTTCAAAGTAAAAAATTATACAAAATATTGTTAGAATCTCACTCAATACATGCTAACGTCTGTTAAATACGTTAAGTTTGGGAAAATAAGTTCAAAGTAAAAAATTATACAAAATATTGTTAGAATCTCACTCAATACATGCTAACGTCTGTTAAATACGTTAAGTTTGGGAAAATAAGTTCAAAGTAAAAAATTATACAAAATATTGTTAGAATCTCACTCAATACATGCTAACGTCTGTTAAATACGTTAAGTTTGGGAAAATAAGTTCAAAGTAAAAAATTATACAAAATATTGTTAGAATCTCACTCAATACATGCTAACGTCTGTTAAATACGTTAAGTTTGGGAAAATAAGTTCAAAGTAAAAAATTATACAAAATATTGTTAGAATCTCACTCAATACATGCTAACGTCTGTTAAATACGTTAAGTTTGGGAAAATAAGTTCAAAGTAAAAAATTATACAAAATATTGTTAGAATCTCACTCAATACATGCTAACGTCTGTTAAATACGTTAAGTTTGGGAAAATAAGTTCAAAGTAAAAAATTATACAAAATATTGTTAGAATCTCACTCAATACATGCTAACGTCTGTTAAATACGTTAAGTTTGGGAAAATAAGTTCAAAGTAAAAAATTATACAAAATATTGTTAGAATCTCACTCAATATATGCTAACGTCTGTTGAATACGTTAAGTTTGGGAAAATAAGTTCAAAGTAAAAAATTATACAAAATATTGTTAGAATCTCACTCAATACATGCTAACGTCTGTTAAATACGTTAAGTTTGGGAAAATAAGTTCAAAGTAAAAAATTATACAAAATATTGTTAGAATCTCACTCAATACATGCTAACGTCTGTTAAATACGTTAAGTTTGGGAAAATAAGTTCAAAGTAAAAAATTATACAAAATATTGTTAGAATCTCACTCAATACATGCTAACGTCTGTTAAATACGTTAAGTTTGGGAAAATAAGTTCAAAGTAAAAAATTATACAAAATATTGTTAGAATCTCACTCAATACATGCTAACGTCTGTTAAATACGTTAAGTTTGGGAAAATAAGTTCGAACTAAAAAATTATACAAAATATTGTTAGAATCTCACTCAATACATGCTAACGTCTGTTAAATACGTTAAGTTTGGGAAAATAAGTTCAAAGTAAAAAATTATACAAAATATTGTTAGAATCTCACTCAATACATGCTAACGTCTGTTAAATACGTTAAGTTTGGGAAAATAAGTTCAAAGTAAAAAATTATACAAAATATTGTTAGAATCTCACTCAATACATGCTAACGTCTGTTAAATACGTTAAGTTTGGGAAAATAAGTTCAAAGTAAAAAATTATACAAAATATTGTTAGAATCTCACTCAATACATGCTAACGTCTGTTAAATACGTTAAGTTTGGGAAAATAAGTTCGAACTAAAAAATTATACAAAATATTGTTAGAATCTCACTCAATACATGCTAACGTCTGTTAAATACGTTAAGTTTGGGAAAATAAGTTCAAAGTAAAAAATTATACAAAATATTGTTAGAATCTCACTCAATACATGCTAACGTCTGTTAAATACGTTAAGTTTGGGAAAATAAGTTCAAAGTAAAAAATTATACAAAATATTGTTAGAATCTCACTCAATACATGCTAACGTCTGTTAAATACGTTAAGTTTGGGAAAATAAGTTCAAAGTAAAAAATTATACAAAATATTGTTAGAATCTCACTCAATACATGCTAACGTCTGTTAAATACGTTAAGTTTGGGAAAATAAGTTCAAAGTAAAAAATTATACAAAATATTGTTAGAATCTCACTCAATACATGCTAACGTCTGTTAAATACGTTAAGTTTGGGAAAATAAGTTCAAAGTAAAAAATTATACAAAATATTGTTAGAATCTCACTCAATACATGCTAACGTCTGTTAAATACGTTAAGTTTGGGAAAATAAGTTCAAAGTAAAAAATTATACAAAATATTGTTAGAATCTCACTCAATACATGCTAACGTCTGTTAAATACGTTAAGTTTGGGAAAATAAGTTCAAAGTAAAAAATTATACAAAATATTGTTAGAATCTCACTCAATACATGCTAACGTCTGTTAAATACGTTAAGTTTGGGAAAATAAGTTCGAACTAAAAAATTATACAAAATATTGTTAGAATCTCACTCAATACATGCTAACGTCTGTTAAATACGTTAAGTTTGGGAAAATAAGTTCAAAGTAAAAAATTATACAAAATATTGTTAGAATCTCACTCAATACATGCTAACGTCTGTTAAATACGTTAAGTTTGGGAAAATAAGTTCAAAGTAAAAAATTATACAAAATATTGTTAGAATCTCACTCAATACATGCTAACGTCTGTTAAATACGTTAAGTTTGGGAAAATAAGTTCAAAGTAAAAAATTATACAAAATATTGTTAGAATCTCACTCAATACATGCTAACGTCTGTTAAATACGTTAAGTTTGGGAAAATAAGTTCAAAGTAAAAAATTATACAAAATATTGTTAGAATCTCACTCAATACATGCTAACGTCTGTTAAATACGTTAAGTTTGGGAAAATAAGTTCAAAGTAAAAAATTATACAAAATATTGTTAGAATCTCACTCAATACATGCTAACGTCTGTTAAATACGTTAAGTTTGGGAAAATAAGTTCAAAGTAAAAAATTATACAAAATATTGTTAGAATCTCACTCAATACATGCTAACGTCTGTTAAATACGTTAAGTTTGGGAAAATAAGTTCAAAGTAAAAAATTATACAAAATATTGTTAGAATCTCACTCAATACATGCTAACGTCTGTTAAATACGTTAAGTTTGGGAAAATAAGTTCAAAGTAAAAAATTATACAAAATATTGTTAGAATCTCACTCAATACATGCTAACGTCTGTTAAATACGTTAAGTTTGGGAAAATAAGTTCAAAGTAAAAAATTATACAAAATATTGTTAGAATCTCACTCAATACATGCTAACGTCTGTTAAATACGTTAAGTTTGGGAAAATAAGTTCGAACTAAAAAATTATACAAAATATTGTTAGAATCTCACTCAATACATGCTAACGTCTGTTAAATACGTTAAGTTTGGGAAAATAAGTTCAAAGTAAAAAATTATACAAAATATTGTTAGAATCTCACTCAATACATGCTAACGTCTGTTAAATACGTTAAGTTTGGGAAAATAAGTTCAAAGTAAAAAATTATACAAAATATTGTTAGAATCTCACTCAATACATGCTAACGTCTGTTAAATACGTTAAGTTTGGGAAAATAAGTTCAAAGTAAAAAATTATACAAAATATTGTTAGAATCTCACTCAATACATGCTAACGTCTGTTAAATACGTTAAGTTTGGGAAAATAAGTTCAAAGTAAAAAATTATACAAAATATTGTTAGAATCTCACTCAATACATGCTAACGTCTGTTAAATACGTTAAGTTTGGGAAAATAAGTTCAAAGTAAAAAATTATACAAAATATTGTTAGAATCTCACTCAATACATGCTAACGTCTGTTAAATACGTTAAGTTTGGGAAAATAAGTTCAAAGTAAAAAATTATACAAAATATTGTTAGAATCTCACTCAATACATGCTAACGTCTGTTAAATACGTTAAGTTTGGGAAAATAAGTTCAAAGTAAAAAATTATACAAAATATTGTTAGAATCTCACTCAATACATGCTAACGTCTGTTAAATACGTTAAGTTTGGGAAAATAAGTTCAAAGTAAAAAATTATACAAAATATTGTTAGAATCTCACTCAATACATGCTAACGTCTGTTAAATACGTTAAGTTTGGGAAAATAAGTTCAAAGTAAAAAATTATACAAAATATTGTTAGAATCTCACTCAATACATGCTAACGTCTGTTAAATACGTTAAGTTTGGGAAAATAAGTTCGAACTAAAAAATTATACAAAATATTGTTAGAATCTCACTCAATACATGCTAACGTCTGTTAAATACGTTAAGTTTGGGAAAATAAGTTCAAAGTAAAAAATTATACAAAATATTGTTAGAATCTCACTCAATACATGCTAACGTCTGTTAAATACGTTAAGTTTGGGAAAATAAGTTCAAAGTAAAAAATTATACAAAATATTGTTAGAATCTCACTCAATACATGCTAACGTCTGTTAAATACGTTAAGTTTGGGAAAATAAGTTCAAAGTAAAAAATTATACAAAATATTGTTAGAATCTCACTCAATACATGCTAACGTCTGTTAAATACGTTAAGTTTGGGAAAATAAGTTCGAACTAAAAAATTATACAAAATATTGTTAGAATCTCACTCAATACATGCTAACGTCTGTTAAATACGTTAAGTTTGGGAAAATAAGTTCAAAGTAAAAAATTATACAAAATATTGTTAGAATCTCACTCAATATATGCTAACGTCTGTTGAATACGTTAAGTTTGGGAAAATAAGTTCAAAGTAAAAAATTATACAAAATATTGTTAGAATCTCACTCAATATATGCTAACGTCTGTTAAATACGTTAAGTTTGGGAAAATAAGTTCAAAGTAAAAAATTATACAAAATATTGTTAGAATCTCACTCAATACATGCTAACGTCTGTTAAATACGTTAAGTTTGGGAAAATAAGTTCAAAGTAAAAAATTATACAAAATATTGTTAGAATCTCACTCAATACATGCTAACGTCTGTTAAATACGTTAAGTTTGGGAAAATAAGTTCAAAGTAAAAAATTATACAAAATATTGTTAGAATCTCACTCAATACATGCTAACGTCTGTTAAATACGTTAAGTTTGGGAAAATAAGTTCGAACTAAAAAATTATACAAAATATTGTTAGAATCTCACTCAATACATGCTAACGTCTGTTAAATACGTTAAGTTTGGGAAAATAAGTTCAAAGTAAAAAATTATACAAAATATTGTTAGAATCTCACTCAATACATGCTAACGTCTGTTAAATACGTTAAGTTTGGGAAAATAAGTTCAAAGTAAAAAATTATACAAAATATTGTTAGAATCTCACTCAATACATGCTAACGTCTGTTAAATACGTTAAGTTTGGGAAAATAAGTTCAAAGTAAAAAATTATACAAAATATTGTTAGAATCTCACTCAATATATGCTAACGTCTGTTGAATACGTTAAGTTTGGGAAAATAAGTTCAAAGTAAAAAATTATACAAAATACTGTTAGAAACTTATTCAATATATGCTAATGATACATAAGCTAACATATATTCAGTGAGTTTCTAACAGTATTTTGTAATACTTTTTAGTTTGAACTCATATTCCCAAACTTAACGTATTCAACAGAGGGCCACCACCATTTGTCTTTTTCAAATATATTAATAAACACTATATGATATGATTTGGAAGTGATTCAATGAAAAAAAAATCTAAACTGCTGAAAATCATTTTTTAAAAAAATCCTGTATTTAATAAAAATTATTTAATTAAAAAAAAATATCGTTTTCTAATATTTTTTATTTCAATATTTCATTTTATTTATAAAATGATGTCAATTTCAATAACCAATCAAGTGGCATTCTTTCTACCGCTGTAACACGACTTATGTCCCATTTTCTTCTTCATATCTTCGTTTCCCTAAACTGCAAGAGGGCCCTTTATTCCACGGTTGTTGTCCGTATCTATATATCACCGTGCTGAAATAATACCGTTATTATTTAGAAAGCCATTCTTAACATGGCAAGGGGAAGGAGTCTTGTAACTATTCTGTACTTTCACCTAATCATTTAATAATAAAAAAAGGGTATCATAACACTCGAATTTAACTTGACAATACGATTTTAAAAATAGCACGGTAACATAAATATGCATAAAGGCTTGCCTTTTTTCTGTTGTTCTTGGCCTTCGGGCCAGGATCAAAGTGTAGTATCTGTTCCGGCAGATACTGCAAGCAAAGACCCTATGGTCAATGTAGGGGCAACCCTTCATACCAATTGTCACTATCCAGCTCCCCTACTCCCCGGGGAGTTGGTCCTCATTTCCCCTTCACTCCTCACATTAAAAATCGGCCTTGTGCCTAATTTGCTCGGTGGGGGAGCAAATAAATACCCTGTTGTCCTTGGCCTTCGGGCCGGGATCAAAGTGTAGTATATGTTCTGCAGATGCTGCTGCTGCACTTAAGATAATTTGTACCAGTCAATATATACTGGGACAATTATTATTTTTGGTAACCAGAGTGCTCCCTTTCTGCCTACTTTTAGTTTTTACCCCACATTAAAAACGGCCTTGTGCCTAATTTGCTTTGGTGGGGAAGCAAATAAATACAATAAATATGCATAATCACTAGGGCTATGACAACAGCATATTCTTTTCATTGTTTTGACTCTCGAGTATATATCCGACACAGTTAGACACAGTTAATTAACTGAGAACCACATCACTCTACATAAAAACATATAAGATATCAATGGATATATACCTGAGAATTAAAACAAGGAAAAAAATATGCTGTTGTCATACTCCTAATAATCACACAAAATTTGGGACAAACATTTATGAAGGGACATAAGTCGTTTGTACACCGGTGCCGTGAAGGTCGTCACCGGTGAAAGCAGGCGAAACATGAGTTTCTTTTACTTGTAAAACCATAAAGTTTGTAAATTGGTGTTTTTTTTTTTGTAAGTATTGATTTCGTGATGTCGGCCCTGAAGTTGCCCCCCATCGCGACTGTCGGGGAAGTAATGCGGCTTTATCGGATCCGAGCGAAGAAGAATCTCTCGCAGAACTTCCTCCTCGACATGAACATGTGTCGGAAAATCGTCCGGTCTGCCTCGCATTTAAAGAACCATTTTGTGTGCGAAGTCGGACCGGGACCAGGCGGAATCACGCAGGCCATTATCGAAAAACAATGCCGACATTTGACGGTCATCGAAAAAGATGCACGTTTTTTGCCATCACTCAAGGTTCGTGTGGAGTTTTATAACGTAATCGGGTAATTTATAAAAAGTCGCGGCCATGGAAGAACGCGAGAAAAAAAAATTCGGTATTATTTTACTTTAAGGCCCGTCTCACGTCCGTATATAACAAAATATTTTTTGGGGTTTGTATTACTGTACACATAGATTCGAAAAAGTTGTCAAAAAACAAATATATAACAAATAAATGTTATCAAAGGCAAGATAAGTTACTTTTCTACCAAACTGGATATAATTTTCGTGTTTTTATTCAATGTAACATGTTTATTCAGCTCGAAAAACATGCAGTGTTTACCGATGTATTGGAAAATTCAAAATGGCGCCCGACTCTCTTTTAAACACGGTAAGTTCGGGAAAAGGTGTTATAAATAATAAACTAGACAAAATACTGTTAGAAATTCGCTCAATATATATTACCGTGACATAGGTTGAGATATATTCGGTGTTTTTTTAATAGTATTTTGTCTAGTTTATTATTTATAACACCTTTTCTCGAACTTACCGTGTTTAAGAGAGAGTCGGGCGCCATTTTGAATTGTCCAATACATCGGTAAACACTGCATGTTTTCCGAGCTGAATAAATATGTTACATTGAATAAAAAAAACAAAAAATATATCCAGTTTGGTAGAAAAGTAACTTATCTGGCCTTTGATAACATTTATTTGTTATATATTTGTTTTTTGACAACTTTTTCGAATCTATGTGTACAGTAATACAAACCCATTTTTTTTTTTTTTTTTTGTAGATTTTGGTGTGCTAAAAACGAATCTGAAAACCGTTTCCGTCGCAAAAAAATAGTTTTCATGATATGAAGAAATTACTTTTTCGAAAAGTGAATGATCACTTTTCCATGTAAATTTAACTTAAAATGAGCACCCACTTTCTGGCCACCTGAGAGAGGCGGCATTTTTTGTGTGTTTATTGGCTAAAAAGTTTTTTGTTTGATTTCTTTTGCATGGTATTAACCCCTAAACTCTGGGATTATTTTCCATTTCACAGCCTAGCCTTCGTTTATGCTACGCGCAAGCATAAACAAAGGCTGTTAAATGTGCACTTGCGTACGAAACTGCCTTGTCACAGTGTAGTATTGGTGAAAAATTAAAATTAGACGAAAAACAAGTAGTTTTCCAAATATTAAACCATGTAATTCTATATGTTATCACAGGTGGCCATTTTATACGTACGCGCACAGGCCATGTGTACATGCTTGCATGTATAAAATGGCCACCTGTGATAACATAGAATTACATGGTTTAATATTTGGAAAACTGTTTTTCGTCTAATTTTTCGCCAATACTACACTGTGACAAGGCAATTTGGTACGCGAGTGCACATTTAACAGCTTTCGTTTATGCTCGCGCGTAGCGTAAACGAAGGCTAGGCTGTGAAATGGAAAATAATCCCAGAGTTCAGGGGTTAATACCATACAAACGGTAAATTTGCGACGGAAACGATTACCATATTCTTTTAAAGCACACCAAAAACTACAAAAAACTATTTTTTTTTTTTCTATACGAATGTGAGACGAGCCTTAAAGTAAAATAATACCGATTTTTTTTCTGGTGCATCTGCTACTAGTCTCTCGCTTCTTGACAAGGTTCAAAAGAGAGTCGCAAACCTGATAGGCCCTGAACTGGCATCTAAGCTTCAGCCTCTGTCCCATCGACGAAATGTTGCATCCCTCTGCCTTTTCTACAAGTATTTTAGTGGTGAATGCTCTGATGAACTGCAATCACTTGTGCCCCCACGACGCGAGCACCCTCGACAAACCCGACAGGCTACTAGATCCCACCCCCACACTGTAGAGGTCCCTAGATGTAAAAGATCTTTTTACTCCAATAGTTTCTTCCCCAGAACCGAAAGACTCTGGAATTCCATTCCAGGTCCCTGCTTCCCCAACAGTACTGACGTGCAGAAGTTCAAGTGTAACGTGAACCGACACCTTGCTGCCCAAATCCCTACATAGTACCCCAGTAATTGTTGCCCCTGATAGTAGCCCCCTACACCAAAGTGGCAATTTGCCTTGTTTGGGGTGAAAATGTAATAAAAAAAAAAAATAAATAAAAAAAAAAATAATCATTAAAATGCCCCCTCTCTCAGGTGGCCAGAAAATGGGTGCTCATTTTAAGTTAATTTTACATGGAAAAGTGATCACCCACTTTTCAAAAAAGTAATTTCTTCATCGCATGAAAACTTTTTTTGCGACGGAAACGGTTTTCAGATTCGTTTTTAGCACACCGAAATCTACAAAAATAATATTTTGTTATATACGAACATGAGATGAGCCTTAATGTAAAATTTTACCAAAAATTCTTCTTAGACATTAAAAGCAAAGTACAGAGAAGATACCGAACTGAAATAATAACTGATACTTATGCAGTGTATGATCCGCGATTTCCACAAAGTTGGCTCGAGCTGAAGGAAATTTTTAAAACGCGGCAGATTTGTCGTTTAGTTGTACAAATGTTGACAGATGACAGACTTGTTTCTCACCGCGTCGGCTGCTACTCTTTTTTTGTAAAACCAAAACATCTTTGTTTATATTGGTATCAGTCACGTTTCTCTAGCCGCAGCTGCGAATGTCAGCTGCATTCCGATCTGGTCATAAAATATTTGTTATTATTTTGATTAATTCAAAGCATAATTGTCCCAATAATCCACAACCGTTGTTTTCGATTGTAGGCCAATTTCCTTTTGTTTGTTTGGCCTTGAAACAATTACGTGTGTCGCTAGCTCAGGTGACGCTCGTGTCCAACATTCCATGTTGGCATGGTTGAAACGTGACCCTCACATCACGTTCTTGGCTTGCCTCCGATTTCTTCACAGCCTGTCCCCTTATTATACAACACCAATACCCTCGAACCCTATAATCCTTTTTTTTTTTTAAATTTTTTATTTATTTATTTATTTTTTTAATTCAACTTTCACCCTAAACAAGGCACAGTGCCACTTTGATGTAGGGGGCTACCATCGGGGACAGTTGCAGGGACATTATGAAGGAAGATGATGAGCAGCAAGACATCTGTTCACATTGCACTTGGACTTTTGCATGTCATACAGTTGGGGAAACAGTAACCCGGAAGGGAGTTCCAAAGTCTGGGGAAGAAACTATTGGAGTAGAAGGAATCTCTACTGTGTAGGGGTGGGATTTAGCTGCTTGTCGGATTTGACGGAGATATTTATGTCGTTGGGGTACAAGTGCTTGTAGTTTGTCGGAGCATTCACCATTAAAATACTTGTAGAACAGGCAGAGGGATGCAACAGTTCATCGATGGGACAGAGGCTGAAGCTTAGCTGACAGTTCATGACCTATCAGGTTGGCGATTCTCTTTTGAACCTGTCTAGGAGATAGACTAGTAGCAGATGCACCAGCCCAAATGTGACAATAATACTCCATACATGGGTGAATAGTGGCCTTGTAGAGGTACAGGATACTTTCAGGCTTAAGTAATTTTCTAGCACGGTAGAGAGAGCCCACCTTCTTTGCAGCAACCTTGTATCTATAGAAGTACAGGATATTTTCAGGAATCCTTAAAAGGAACTCTTTACATTTGACACTGGTATCGCTTAATGTAAACAGAAGTTTGTTTATGAGTATATTAGAAATGTTTCATAAACTTTAAATGCGTAAAATTTAATCACGCTATTATTTCACATGTGAGGATGTGATTAAAATTTAATTTGAATTAATCATGTGATTAAAACTTATTATAATTAAAATGAACCATTTTGTTTAACAAATAAAAAAAAAAAAAAAATACAAGATTAAGTTTTAAAATGATTAAATGTGGGGTTTGTTTTACACATAGATTCGAAAAAGTTGTCAAAAAACAAATATATAACAAACGTTATCAAATGTTACTTTTCTACCTAACTGGATAATTTTTTAGTTTTTTTTTATTTAATGTAACGTTTAATCAGCTCGAAAAACATACAGTGTTTGCCGACGTATTTGGAAAATGCAAATGGCGTCATACTCACTGTTGAACACGGTAAGTTTGGGAAAACGAGTTTAAACAAAAAAATTAGACAAAATACTGTTAGAAACTCACTCAATATATGTTACCGTGACATAGGCGGACATATATTTGGTGGGTTTCTAACAGTATTTTGTATAATTTGTTTGTTTCAACTCATTTTCCCAAACTTACCGTGTTCAACAACGAGCATGCCACCATTTTTCTTTTTAAAATATATCGATAAACACTGTATGATTTTTTAAGCAATTACACGTTTTAAAGCGAGTAAAACCACTAAAAACCTTTCCACACAGGTAGAAGAGTAACTTATCTTGCCTTTGGTAACATTTATTTGTTACATTTTTGCATTTTGAACACTTTTTCGAATCTATGTGTACAGTAACACAAACCCTAAATGTGTTTTATTTTATAATTAAAAACACTCTTCCCATGTTAAGAATGGCTTTCAAAATATTATTTCAGCACGGTACCAGAAATACATAAGTGCCTAAAATTTTACTTTGTATTGTTCAATGTTTTTAATTATAAGTTATAAAATAAAACACATATAATAATTTTGAACCTTTATCTTGCATTATTTGCATGTGGACCAGATCTCATCCTGGCTGTGTTATTAAAAAAACGCTCTGCCGAGGTTGCTCCAGTTCTCTCCAAACTGAACGAATCCTACTTTCCCGACTGCTGGAAAACTGCTTCTGTGGTACCAGTCTTCAAGAATTCTGGTGAAAGAAATTTTTGTAGATCTTTTTTCTTTTATCAACGTTTCTTTTATCTTTTCAGGTTTTGTCGGATGCATTCGAGAATCAAATGAGTGTCATCCATGGTGATATTTTAAACTTCAACATGGAAAATGCATTTCCAGAGGAGCTTAAGAAACCCTGGAAATCCTATCCACCCTTTATTCATATCATCGGAAATCTACCATTTAACATCTCGACGCCGCTTCTTATAAAATGGCTGGCGGATATCTCTGAGAGACGGGGCGCTTGGAGTTATGGACGGACCAGACTAACCCTGACCTTTCAGAAAGAAGTGGCCGAGCGAATTGTAGCCCCTATAGCTGCGGACAACCGCTGCCGACTTTCAGTAATCTGCCAACACCTTTGTGATGTCAATCTCAAATTTATCATCCCAGGTTCGTTGAATGGTGATTTTTTTTTTTTTTTTTTTTTTTTTTAATGAATTTGAGCATTTCCTTTCTTTTCTTTTCTTTCCTTTTGTTTTTGCTGATATGAATTAAAAAGTTTGAGACCAACTGTAACATTACATACGAGACCCACATGTTGTATGTAGTCTATGGCGCAATGGTTTTAGCTGCTCTACTATATTCAGCAGAAATCTACGCACTGTACAGGGTCCATATAAAGAGGTAGGAAGCAACCACGCCACCTAAGAAAAATTATGAACTCTCTGGTCCCCCCTCGCCAATCTTTCACGAAAAACACCCGTCTAGCTGAATCCACTGTGAAAAATTTCCCCCACTCTATATCTGTGCCTAAATCAAAACGTGGATTCCATGAACAAAGCTTCTTTCTTAGAACTGCACGCCTGTGGAACTCTGTTCCGTCTGGTTGCTTCCCACCGGACTACAACTTGGATGTCTTCAAGTCCAACGTTAACAAGTTCCTGATGAACCGCCCCCTTAAGTAAACACTTCATCAAATCTCCACACTAATGTAATGTACTTGCAATAACCCTTATCCCTGAGTGGCTTCCGGGCCTTGATAAGTGGTGATCACTGTGTAAAAAAAAAAAAAAAAAAAAAAAAAAAAATGGAATGATTTTATACCAACAGAGCCACACAACTACAATGGACTGGACATGTGGCCAGAATGGAAAATAATCGCATTCCAAAAATCCTATTGTATGGAGAATTAGAAAACGGGTACAGAAAGATTGGTGGGCAGAAACTCTGCTACAAAAATGCGATAAAACGCCACCTAAAAGCAATGAATATGAACACAAAAATTGGGAAGAGCTAACAACAAACCAAAGTTGCTGGCGCCGTAGTCTTCACAAAGGAAAGACAAAAATGCCAGGTGTGAACGAAAACATTACCAAAGGCCTGGTAAGTACACATGCACTACTTGTGGGGAAACTTTCCACACTGAGCATGGATAAAGCACCGAAACCCTGACTAGTCCTATTGTTTGGGTCTCTCTTGCACTTGGTTCACCAGGTATATTCGCTAGATAAATCTTGAAATTCTTTTTTTATGATTGTTGGAATAATTAAGATCTTCCTAAGATTCCAGTTTCGTTTCATTTTGGTATTTCGTTTTCTTCTCCCTCTCATTTCTGTTTAGGTCAGCATCATAAGGGACACTGACTTCAACTAAGGTTGCTACTTTCTCCTTGTTGTCCCATATAACTATTTCAGGTGAAATTAGTTTTCGTCATTGGGAAAATTCGCCACTTAAAAAATTTTTTTTTTTTTTTTTAAATAAATAAATAAAGATATGTTACATAAAAAATAATGCGAACAAGAGAGACGTGTCATTTGATGGACATTTTTTCTTCTTTGAGTTGCTTCTAAATAAATCTACGTCATCTTTCATTGGGAAAATTCGCCATTTTGAGTGCACACCGTGTGTGTGTGTGTGTGTGTGTGTGTGTGTGTGGTTTTATTTTTACTTTTGGTCACTTCAAACAAGGCATATATGGTACTGGATCTTAAGGGGTTACTGTGATCGGGGCCAGTTTTATAGAGAGACAACCTGAGTGGGGAGTTGAGCAGCAAGATGTTTGTTCACATCTACCTGTTTTATGTTTTATCTATTTTTTTTTTCAATCTTATCTTTTTATTTTGCTGGGGATGGGGCATCCTACAATATGCTAGACATTCACCCACTATTTTAGATCTTTTTAGAATTGTGACTTCCGTTGTTTGGGTCTCTCTTGCACTTGGTTCACCAGGTATATTCGCTAGATTGAAATTCTTTTTTTATGATTGTTGGAATAATTAAGATCTTCCTAAGATTCCAGTTTCGTTTCATTTTGGTATTTCGTTTTCTTCTCCCTCTCATTTCTGTTTAGGTCAGCATCATAAGGGACACTGACTTCAACTAAGGTTTCTACTTTCTCCTTATTGTCCCATATAACTATTTCAGGTTTAACAACCTCGTTTTCTAGGTGCGTATTTGTAGGGATTGCATTGAAACACTTGACTTCATCTTGGATCAGAGCCAACAAACAACTCCCTCCCCAATTTCTCTATGCAGACTGAAGCTACACTCAACGATGTGGAAATCACCTCATGTCTGCTATACTAATTAAGAAATGCTTAGCTGAGCTAGCCCCTATACTTTCCAAGCTCTACAATAAATGCCTTGCTGAATCTTGCTTCCCTAATAGCTGGAAGATGGCCTCTCTGGTACCAGTGTACAAGAATTTTGGTGAAAGAACTGACCCTCTCAATTATCGCCCTATCCGTCTTCTCCCTGTCGTCGCTAAAATCTTTGAAACCTTAATTAATCAAGCACTAGTCCACCACCTCGCAAAAGCTAATCTCTCCGACAAACAGTATGAATTTAGGCAATGTTGTTCTACTGCAGATATTTTAAGTCATCTCTGAATGTATATACCATTGGATATGCAGGCGAAGCCAATACTGTAACCCTTGATATATCCTAGACCTTTGACAAAGTCTGACATGAAAAGTTGCTAATGAAAATTAAATTGTACAGTATAACTGGACATATACTTTTCTGAACTTTTGAGATGAGGATTTATTATTTGTATTATTATTCATCGGACTACTGTTCTCAACTTGAGTGTGATTTTCACAACGTTTCGATCGATATAACCTCTGATCTTCTTCAGGTGTATCTTATCGAACTCAGGAATGTTTCTGTTGAACTCGGGAATTTGGACGGAATTTTGAGCGGAAACCTTTATTTACTTCACGGAGGTAGCATGCTCTAAGTAATTTGCAAATGTATTTTTCGGCCTTGAGGATTGAACCTTCAACCTTCAGGAGAATATCACTTTTATACTCTAACCACTGCGCCACGGGTCGTTGCGTATACTAACATAATTAGATCTTTCTTAGACAATAGGACTATCCAGGTTGTCATTGATGGACGTACATCCACACTGCATAACATTAATGTGGGAGTGCATCAGGGGTCGATCCTTGGACCACTATTATTACTGATATTCATTAGTGACCTCCTGATAATATTGTGTTCGAGATGGGTATATTTGCTGATGAAACACTGCTCTTTAATATGCACGAGGGAATAACAGATGTACACAAATCTAAAACAAGGCAGAATCATTAGAAAATGACCTCCAGACTATAGTGGAATGGAGCCGCAAATGGATGATAACATTTAATGCGAGTAAAACTAAGCTGCTCTCCTTTAACAATTACAAGAAACCTTTCCAACCACTGATATCCATGACAAATAACACCCTACCTGAGAATTCTTCCTTCAAATTCCTTGGTGTAATATTCATGGGTAATATGAACTGGAACAAATACATGGAGAACATTGCAAAGGCTGCTGTAAAGAAAGTGGGTTCCCTCTATTTTGCTAGAAGACTACTCACACCTGAGAGTATCCTGTATCTCTACAAGGTCACCATTCGTCCATGCATTGAATATTGTTGCCAGATCTGGGCTGGTGCATCTACCACTAGTCTCTCACTCTTGGAATCTAACAGGTCCTGCTTTGTCGACTAAGCTTCAACCTCTGTCCCATCATCGCAATGTTGCATCCCTGTGTCTGTTTTACAAATATTTTAATGGATTGTGCTCTGATAAACTTGTTGCATTTGTGCCCTCCAGATGTACATATCTTGACAAATTATTAGAGTAGAAAACCCGGCAATTGGGGACCTCAACAGAGAAGGGGTGTGATTTTGTTGCTAAGCGGGTTTGTCATATTTTAATTTATGCAGATTGCATATGAATTATTATAAAATTAATTATTATATATTATGAAGAATAATTTGCCTGGTGGACTAAAAAAAAAAATAATAATGACGTCGTTCATCAAATTCCATCTGTGTTTACTATATAACATCAACTGATATTTGGGCTTGACGATGAATGCCCTGAAAAGTTCACTTTTGATTAATGTTTACTTTTAAAATATGCAAACAAAGAAATGATTTGCAGCGATTTTAAACGGTACTTTTATCGTAAATTGAAGTCACTAATAAGAAAAAATTAAAATAAAATGGTGAGGTAGACATAAGATCATTCGATCTGTAGTGGAATGCTCTAATTCTCAGTTATATCTCCAGATGACAAGAAATCTGTTTGTTTCTTTTTATAAGAAGAAATGGTTTACTGAGATTTTATTATTTCCCTTGGCAGTGTAACGTAAAATATTCCCCTTGTAAAAATTCTTCTTTTTTATCTGTAAGAGAGAAAATACTTTTGATACTTATCAGATGAATTTCTGTGCAAAACATATCTGCCAGAAATATAAATTACCTTTATGCAAAATTTAACACTGCCAGAAATATAAATTACCTTTATGCAAAATTTAACACTGCCAGAAATATAAATTACCTTTATGCAAAATTTAACACTGCCAGAAATATAAATTACCTTTGTGCAAAATTTAACACTGCCAGAAATATAAATTACCTTTATGCAAAATTTAACACTGTCAGAAATATAAATTACCTTTGTGCAAAATTTAACACTGCCAGAAATATAAATTACCTTTGTGCAAAATTTAACACTGCCAGAAATATAAATTACCTTTGTGCAAAATTTAACACTGCCAGAAATATAAATTACTTTTGTACAAAATTTAACATTGCCAGAAATATAAATTACCATTATGCAAAATTTAACACTGCCAGACATATAAATTACTTTTATGCAAAATTTAACACTGCCAGAAATATAAATTACCTTTATGCAAAATTTAACACTGCCAGACATATAAATTACCATTATGCAAAATTTAACACTGCCAGAAATATAAATTACCTTTATGCAAAATTTAACACTGCCAGAAATATAAATTACCTTTGTGCAAAATTTAACACTGTCAGAAATATAAATTACCATTATGCAAAATTTAACACTGCCAGAAATATAAATTTCTTTTATGCAAAATTTAACACTGCCAGAAATATAAATTACCTTTGTGCAAAATTTAACACTGCCAGAAATATGAATTACCTTTGTGCAAAATTTAACACTGCCAGAAATATGAATTACCTTTGTGCAAAATTTAACACTGCCAGAAATATAAATTACCTTTGTGCAAAATTCAACACTGCCAGAAATATAAATTACCATTATGCAAAATTTAACACTGCCAGAAATATAAATAACCTCTGTGCAAAATTTAACACTGCCAGAAATATAAATTACCTCTGTGCAAAATTTAACACTGCCAGAAATATAAATAACCTGTGCAAAATTTAACACTGCCAGAAATATAAATAACCTCTGTGCAAAATTTAACACTGCCAGACATATAAATTACCATTATGCAAAATTTAACACTGCCAGAAATATAAATTACCTTTATGCAAAATTTAACACTGCCAGAAATATAAATTACCTTTGTGCAAAATTTAACACTGCCAGAAATATAAATTACCTTTGTGCAAAATTTAACACTGCCAGAAATATAAATTACCTTTGTGCAAAATTTAACACTGCCAGAAATATAAATTACTTTTATGCAAAATTTAACACTGCCAGAAATATAAATTATTTTTATGCAAAATTTAACACTGCCAGAAATATAAATTACTTTTATGCAAAATTTAACACTGCCAGAAATATAAATTACCATTATGCAAAATTTAACACTGTCAGAAATATAAATTACCATTATGCAAAATTTAACACTGCCAGAAATATAAATAACCTCTGTGCAAAATTTAACACTGCCAGACATATAAATTACCATTATGCAAAATTTAACACTGCCAGAAATATAAATTACCTTTATGCAAAATTTAACACTGCCAGAAATATAAATTACCTTTGTGCAAAATTTAACACTGTCAGAAATATAAATTACCATAATGCAAAATTTAACACTGCGAGAAATATAAATAACCTCTGTGCAAAATTTAACACTGCCAGAAATATAAATTACCTCTGTACAAAATTTAACACTGCCAGAAATATAAATTACTTTTATGCAAAATTTAACACTGCCAGAAATATAAATTACCATTATGCAAAATTTAACACTGTCAGAAATATAAATTACCATTATGCAAAATTTAACACTGCCAGAAATATAAATAACCTCTGTGCAAAATTTAACACTGCCAGAAATATAAATTACCTCTGTACAAAATTTAACACTGCCAGAAATATAAATTACTTTTATGCAAAATTTGCAAAAGATAGGCTCAGCCATTTTGGAACCTATTAGGAAGGACTTTGCACACACAAAGCGCCAGTAGGGCAGCTGGAGATAGGCATGTATAGATACCTTGTTGTAAATAATTTGCCTGGGGGAATTACTTACTGCTTGTGAATCGATTTTGCTTGTCATTACACAATAATGCTTCAAAGTTTACCTACTTATGGGGGAATTTTACAGGGTTAAATTTGTTTCGTATCGTTCCAAATATTTACTGATTTATTTTTATTTTTGTATGAAAATGAAAACTTTTCGTATTGTTTCATTTTTTTCATTTTTCATTTTGATTTGTACATTTATAAATATTTAATCACAACCAGAATATGGCCAAAGGGACCAAAGATTAACACAAATCCATAAAACATGAAAAGTTATAATTAGGGCAACTTAAAAATTGCATTTATTAATCATGTTGAGTAATTTGACAAAGTGATTATATATAAAAAAAATTCAGAAATAAAAATATTTAAATTTCATATTATAAGAACATTTAATAAGCATTAATTGTAATTTTTAGCTTGCCCTAATTATAATAAAAAAATAATATAATAATAAAAAATGAAACAAAACTTGACTAAAACAAAATGAAATGTAAAATTTTTGTGATGAAAAGGTGGAACCCGATCACCCCGGTCCTTCCTGATTATGTCCTTGTGATTTATTTACAGTGTTTGACCTCTGCCTCATCCCTCAACTTTACGTTCCTGTTTCTGAGTGTTCTGTTGTGGGAGGAGAGGAGGTCTGCTTATTTTGCGTCAAATATTCACTTTACGACACATCAGTTTTTTTTTTAATATCTTCTTCACATCTCTTGCTGTTGTCCTTGAGTGGTTTGCGTCCTGACGTCAGTGCCTGGAACAAAAGCTCTCTCATGCATAACAAAAAACGCAAGTCTCATTTCTCTGGGCAATTGGAAATTTATTTGTTTCATGGTTGAAGTCATGACCCTATTCTCTGCTTATCCTTAGAAGGAAGGTGGGAATTTTTCTATCAATTGCTACCTCTCGTTGCTTCCTCTCGTTGCTTCCACGAGAAGTCTTTTATCTTCTCAGAAATAACTGACGACTGCATCACGGCCAGCCAAGAAGGTGGAGAAGAATACCATGGAAACAGCGTTGGGGGTCGGCAATATTGCGGAGCAGCAGGGAGTGGGGGACCATGTGTTATTACAGGACTAGTGGTAGATGCATCTGCCCGAATGTGGCAACAATATTCCATGCATGGGCGAATTTGTAAAGATACAGGATACTCTCAGGTGTGAGTAATTTTCGATGTCGACTCAAACTGTCGACTCTAAACTTAAATTGAACTCTAATTGTCTAAGCACGCGTGTTACTTCCTTTTTATATTTGGGGATGGCGTGTTTTGTGGGAGGTCTCCAAATGGATACACATGCAGTTAACACGTTCACAACACATCCAGAGCAGTGTCGCCAGGTTTGATGAGTCTTAACCTTTTGACATCCATCACATTCTATACATCCTGCACTAATTCTGCTATTCATGTTATGGACTCCATGACATTAAGAACGATTCCGTTTGCAAAATTTACACGAGCAAATTGTATTTAACATAAAATGTATTATTTCTTTTTGGTCATTTAAGGCCACAACAGATGAAAGTTTTTGACATTTCAATCTCTATGTATTTTTTTTTTTTTTAAACTATTTGGGGGAAAAGGGTAATATTTTTTTATTAGGTAAAATAATTCTTGATTTTAATTTCTTTTTATTCCAGGCAAAGTCTTTGTCCCTCCTCCGAAAGTCGACGTTGGTGTTGTATCACTTGTTCCACTTGTCGAACCAAAAATTAAACTTCCCTTTAAACTTGTTGAAAAAGTTTTGCGACATATTTTTCATCATCGAAACAAGAAATGCTTCTATGGCATCAAGTAAGTGTTTACCATTTTTTTTACCATTTTCTTTTAACCATTTTTTTTTACCATTTTTTTTTTTTTTTTTTTACCATTTTTTTTTATCACCATTTTTTTTTTACCATTTTTTTGTCTTACCATTTTTTTTTTCTTTGAAGGAATCTTGTAAAAAATTTTTAATTCTGTTTTTCAAAAAACATTTTTTCCAATCCAATTTAAAAAAAAAAAAATTTTTTTTCCAATCCAACATTTCAAAAATTATTTTTTCCATTCCAATTTTTCCAAAAGATATAAATTTTTTCCAATCCAATTTTTCCCAAAAAATATTTTACTTTAATTTTACAAAAAAAAAATTTTTTTATTCTAATATTTTTGAAGAAATAAATTTTTGACTTCAAAAAGAAAATTTTTTACATCAATTTTTCAAAAAATATTTTAATCCAATTTAAAAATGATTTACCCCCCCCCACACACACAAAAAAAAAAATTAATTTAATTTTCAAAAAGAAAAAAAAAAATCAGATGTTAGTGGAATTGTCCATCCGTATCTTGGCAAGAAATTGTAAAAAATGTAAAAGATAAAATTTGGTAAAAAGAGAAACTGTTTCGGTTTTGAAATCTGAAAAAAAAAAGCATTCCATCATCTTTTTTCCACAGTTATCTACAGGAATTTCTTTTTGATGAAGTCAAAGAAAAGACAATTTTTTTTTTTTTTTTTGCAAATATTTTGTATTGTCATTTGCTGCTTAATATATGAGATTTATCCATCTAGAAAGAAAACTCTGATACAAAATCTAGGAGATAGAGGCTTCTTCGGTCCTGGCCGACAACATTCCTAGAGCTGGTGACTCAAACGAATTCTCCAAATCTAATTTGCTTAAGGCTATTTGCTAATAGGCTCTTTCAAGAAAAAGAGTTTTTACTCCAATTTTCCAAAGAAATAAACTTTTTTTATGATAATCTTTTGGAAGGATATTTTTTTACTCCAATTTTTCAAAAAAAAAAATTGTTTTATTCTTATTTAAAAATGTTTCAAATCCAATTTTTTCAAAAAAGAAAAATTTTTTAATCTAATGTTTTAAATCCAATTTTTTCAAAACGAAAAATTTTTTTAATCTAATGTTTTAAATTTAATTTTTTCAAAACAAAAATTATTTTTAATCTAATGTTTTAAATTTAATTTTTCCAAAACAAGAAATTTTTTAATCTAATATTTTAAATTCAGTTTTTCCAAAATGAAAATTTTTTTAAATCTAATGTTTTAAATCCAATTTTTCCAAAATCAGCCCAGTCGTTTTCGAGTCCATAAGGAACAAACACTCTCACACACACAAAGCTCCTTTTATATAATAGTAGAAATAATTACAAATTAAAAAATGGTGACAAAATATTTGAGTTGCTCCCACTCTTATCCCCATTACAATAATATGTATCAGTGTTTTGATAAATATCACTGGTCTATTTCCAATTTCAAAACCGGAAGCCGCTCATAAGTAGACTGTTTCTCGTTTACCAAAAACTTTGAAGATTTTTAAACATTTCAATGTTTACTTTTTTTTCATATAGGCTTTTATAATAGTTTTTAAATATCTATAAAGTATATATATAAAAAAAAAAAAAATTCAAGGGAAATAACTCGCATTGGAGTTACTTCCCTTGAGGTCTTTAAGTTTGTTTTTTTTAAATCTTATCTATATATTAATAGGATAAAGTGTGTGTTATTTATTTTGTGAGTCACGCTTACATCTGAGTGAATGTCGTTTAATTGTTATGGACTTCCATTTCTTGTAATTAAATCTTCATAAGTTAATAATTTCTTATAAAGAATTTTTCATAAGTTTTGGTTTCGATTGTAGCTGATGGCACTTAAGTCATCTTATTTTTATAAATAATTTTACCAAGAATTCTTTATAAATTTTGGTTTCGATTATAGCCGAAGGAACTAAAGTCCTATATATATATATATATATATATATATATATATGCATATCTTTCTTTCATAAGTAAGTGAGGGGGGGGCCTGTCTCTTCATAGTGTGGACTCAGTGGTTTGGAGCAGAGTGAGACCCCAGTGAAATGTGTTTTCTCTCAACGGTCTGAGTCTCCAGGGGGTCGGCAGAGGCGTCCTCGAGGCTATTGTTGCCTTTCATTATATTCAGAACCAGGTAGGTTTAGCCCAACAGAACTTTATTCCACTAATCTCCATAAACCAATCTCAAAAAGGATTTTACTTCTCAAGTCTTTGAGGGACTTTTCCCCCTTTCTTCTTCTCTCTCAATCTACACCTCTTATCACCACTAAAGTGGGAGGACCCCAGTACTTTCATCCCCACTCCCGTTAAGTTTTTACTTTTTTTTTACCATCACTTATGGGATGGTTTTCGAAGGTCAAATGTATAAGGCACCATAAGGAAATCGGTTATGTAGGTGGCCGGCTTTCCGAAGGGGCTTCATGGCCATTTAAAAAATTACTGACCTCTTGACAGTTACCTACTTGACTTGATTTTCTGGTGGTCTCTCAAATAAAACTTAAGTGCCAATTTTCACAGCCTGAAACCATTTTATGATTCCAACTTAGATCCTTCAGCTATCCAGCTTGTGGGGAGGGGGTCATTTTGATTATCTGTTAAGAAACAGATACAACGATGATGATGATGAAGAAACAGCATCATCATCGTCGTTACATCCAACAATGTGAAATCCCTCCAACTTGTGTCAAAAGGACCCTCTCCCCCCGACGCTGACTGCTTCCTAATCCAGCAAGTAAGGCTACTCGACATTGCCCCGTCCACCATCTGGTTACACATATGTGATCAGACATATAATCCTGGAATGTTAATTGTGTGCGTGTGTGTGTGCAGATATAGTCCTGGATTGTTTATTATTGTTGTTGGAGAAAATTAAGTTATCTTACCTCAGATAAATACACATGTATACAGGCGGAAATTTGTTCTTCAGTTGTGTATATCTATGGAGCGAACGTGAGCTGCGTGCGTCCATGATCGTGTCGAGGCGAAAAGAGAGAAATGGAAGTGGAGAAAGAAAGGTAAAAGGGGAAATTAGTAACGCCCTCTGTCTGCAGTAGACGAAGTCAATAAGGGTTGATAACTTTTCTACTGTTTCTTTTGCAATTTGTGTCTGTCAAACCTGTTAGTAGCTGCAATAGTCTGCTATACGTCGCACCAATACAACAACCCGTTCCCTGCATTGCAATAGCCTTCTTATACTCTTTCATATCTACCAGCAATGGTTCAAGCAAATTACGTTTTTCTATTTAAAAATTTTTTTTTTAATCATGTTCACTCCTTACAAAGCATATCGCCACATGGATGTAAGGGGCTACTATTTGGGGCCATGTCTAGGAAAGATTAACAAGATATTTGTTTATGTTACATTTAAAATTCTGCATATCAGTACAGCCAGGGAAGCAGGCAGCAGGAAGGGAATTCCAAAGTCTAGCCCCTCGAGGGAAGAAACTAATAGAATAGAAAGCTTTCTGGCATTTAGGGACAACAACAGTGAAGGGGTGAGATCTTGTTGCTAAACAGATTTGTCGGGGATATTTACGTCGAGGGGATACAAGTGAAACGAGTTCATCAGAACACATTCCATTAAAATATTTGTAAAACAGGCACAGTGATGCAAAATTGCAGTGATGGGACAGGGGCTGGAGCTTAGTTGATAAAGTGGGACCGATTAGATTGACAACTTTTTTTTGGACTTTATCTAAGAGCGAGAGACTAGTGGTAGATGCACCAGCCCAGATGTGGCAACAATACGCCATGCATGGGAGAATGGTGGTACAGGATACTCTCAGGTGTGAGTAGTCTTCTAGCTCGATAAAGGGAACCTACCTTCTTTGCAGCAATATCCTCTATTATTTTTACTTATAATGATTTACTTGGATTCAATTAAAATATATTCAATTCATTTTGTTTTCATTACAGAACTCTATTTCCGGAAAATCAGTTGGAACTGGCAGAAGAAATGCTGGAAAAGTCTGGCGTGAAACCATCATTCACTTCCTACCAATTATCGATGGAAGACTACAATGCACTGTGCCATGCATACAACGAGATTTGCCAACGGATCCCGGCTGTCTTTGACTACGATTACAGAGCAATGCCAAGTAATCGTCTTGCTCAAATCCAGAAAATCGCTCAACAAATGGAATCGGACAGTTTATCAGAAAATGCAAAATGGCCGTCGTTTAGATGCGATTCTTGACCATAATCATTGCAGTCTTTACTGAATTCTTTGACGACATGGATCCGTCAGGTTAGGTACTTATTCTATGCGATGCTAAAGAAACTTCCTTTTCACTGTACTATGAACTTGTACTCGTTTAAAAAAAAAAAATCAGCTCAGCCATTTAGGAGTGCATAGGGAATGAAATCATGCACAAACTTCCTTTTCAGTCTGATGAATCCAAATAACCAATCCTCATCTCCAAAAATTCAGAAACGTTTAAAAATGATAAAATGTATATATGCACATATGTAAAGATAACACGTTTAGTCAACTTGCCAAGGTCTAAATTTGTTCCTTTTCAGGGCTTTACGGTGCAAGTGAAACAATTGCATTTGGTGACTAGAAATAATAAAGCGCTTATCTTTTAGCGATTGTGTTTCTTTCATCGACGATCTTTCAAAGCTCATTGCTGAGGGAAAAATGTCTTTCCAATCTTTTTTTATATTTATTTTTATCTATATATCTATAAAAGTGAGGTTTGTGTGTGCAAGGACACTTCTCAACCTATATACTCAGCAAATTTTTGATCTACAGAATTGAAATGTTGTATGCAGGGCATTCAGGCGCATGGAAAACTTTTTAATCGGATTTCATCTGGAAAAAGGGCTGCCAAGAGGCCAAAATTGAAAAGTTGGTACTTGAGGATCATCAGATTTTTATCTGTTTGTAAACTGTTTCACGAATGCGCATGCGTGGTCGTTCACATGACAGATTCCTTACGTTAAATATAAGTTGGTTTGAAAACACTTCTTAAAGATCATGTCAAATTGGCCTAATGATAATCGTACTTGACTAACTCTCCTTAGGTTTTGGTTTTGATCTCAGCTCGAGTATTTTTTTAACTTACAAAAAGTAAACTGTTTAGAAAAAAAATGATACTCTCAGTTTCTTTCCGTTTTCTTTTTACTTCATTTTTTTTTTTAAAGAAATTTAATGCTACGTTTAATACCTATGGTATTAATATCTTCTCTTCTCTTCTCTATATAAATAAAATGGACTCATTTTTTCCCCTCCAACTTTGACCTTAATATGATTAAAAATCATGACATTACATGCAAATGTAATGCATACAGACTGTAGCACATTATCTGAGGTTTGCTATAGGCCTATTACCTCTACAGTTTCTTGACAATAGTACATTCCTATATTTTTTCTGGTGAGAGTCCACTGCCAAAATCGCTTAGATTCAATAGAAGTTGCAACATCCTTTCCCCTCTCCCCATTTACACCAGATGCGTTCACAAGAAACAGTACGAGGAAACACACCGGTTTGGAAGCGTACAAGGTTACTTATGCTGGTTTTTTCCCCTGATTTATGCTTTCTGTTTTTTTCCATAATAAAATAGAAATTAAGAAATAAAAAAAAAAAAAAAACGCGAAAAATCGATTACTATTATTATTTTCTTTTTGCTTTTTTTTCGTTAGTGTAAGACGCAATCTGCGAGACTAACCGGATTTTACTTCCGGTTTTAACGACTCTAATCGTAAAATCTAACTATGACCTTTATTTATTGGTACTTTCAACTCAACATTTATTTTTACACAAAGATTACAACGCAATGATATCGTAATTTCACTTGCATTACACTTAAATTAAAACTAAAACAAATAAATTCATTTAGAATTTGAGTGTAATGTGACTACTGAAACTAAACCAAAACAAACTTCAATGCGGAATTGATATTTGACCAAATTCACTTTTTAGTTAATTCATCACTTTTGGGGGGTGGGGGGTTTCACCTCAATGATTCAAGTCCCCCCCCCCCCATTTCAAATTTTTTTTTAGGATTTTTCAAACATATGGGCACCGCCGGACCGTTCGTATTGCATCACGTTCATTTTCTAAATTTTTTTTTTTTACACAATTTTTTTTTTATAGTTTTAACAGTTTTTATATTTTTTTATAGTTTTAACAGTTTTTATTTTTTATTTTTATAGTTTTAACAGTTTTTATATTTTTTTTATAGTTTTAACAGTTTTTATAATATTTAAACAGGGTTATGACTTTGTTTTCATTTTATCCCCCCCAACCACACACACCTCTAAAAACCACTAGTAATAAAAATAAATAAAAATTCTGCATTAAAATATAATATTTATGCATACTTTACCACCAGGCGGCCTGATAATTTAAAAACAAAATAAAAACAAAAAAAAAACAGACAAAGTCAATCTATATATAAATATAAAAGCGAAAATGTTTGTGTGTCTGTAAAAGTCTTTTTTCTGAGAAGCAATCGGTCAGCTCACAATTTAAAACTTTATATCAAATATAAATGATAATATCTACGAGTTAACAATGGAGTTTGCCTGTCTATTTAATTTGCTCGACTTTGAAAAGATAAATATTCAACATTTTTCGCTCGCCGCATGTGGATTAGGCTTTTTCGTATAAAAAAAGCGACACTAATTCTGGCGGTATTTTTCCGGTCGCGATCGCCGGAAATGTCCAAAAGCAATCAGATTTGATCAATGTGGAGTTTTTCCTTATATCAGACAACTGCTATTCAATTTGGACAATCCCCTTTTTATGGGGAGCTGGTCCCCCCCCCCCCAACATCTTGGGAAAAAAAAAATTAAGCGTTCCCGCAGTAAATAAAATACTACTCCGCAGTCAAAGTTGACCTCATTAAGTAATTAAAAACGGGCACCTGCTAATTCTAAATAGTTAAATAAATTCAAACATGTTTCCGTTAGTATTTCATGGTGGTCCAGTGGTTAACGTCGCACATTTTTTTTTCACACTTTAATTACCAACTTTGCCTCAAGGGTTTGGGTTCGATCCTTCGTACTTACCTACCAAAGTTTTTTTTTAATTTTACCCCCCCACCCCACCGGCACAAACACCCAGGTGTTTTGATTTACCCAAAACCACACACACCTCCAAACACCCAGACAACGCCGGATACCCCCCGCTAGTTCAATAATAAAAGTTAAATAAAAAAATAAAATAAAATACGCATCAAGTGCGCTTGAAACCAAATCACAATGTAATATTAGGAAAATAAACAAATATTTTACTTGTTTGAAATTTATCACAAATATATTTCAGAGGTATACTCCATCTTCAGTGTGTTGTTTAGTTTCTTTTTTTTTTTCCTTTTCTTCTTTCTTGCCATGTTGTAAATTTAGAGAAAAAAAGTCTGTCTAGAGCTGCGCGTTGTATCTGGCGGTTGTATTTTGAAATGTTTGAACTGTGCGTAGGTAACACAAGAATAACGTCAAGAATGAGAGTTCAATAGAAACGTTTTAATTTTAATAAAATAAAATATGCGTCAAGTGCACTTGAAACCAAATCACAACGTAATATTAGGAAAATATACTTTTTTTTATCAAAGTCTTTTTAAAAAACACATCTGAATAAATTCAAATGTTTATATCTTCAAGTCTCAACATAAAATTCAGTACATATTTAGAATTATTTTAAAAAAAAAACTACAGAAAAATTTATATCTACATACTCGTCACGGAACGAAGATGTCATATTCCAGAAATCATGTATGTTTGGCTAGTAACGTTTCTATTTGGCTAGTAAACGAAAATATTTAGTTGTCAAAAGTCAACTAAATATAAATTTGTCTGTTGTAGCACTTGAGTTCCCCCTTCGACATACGTACTCCCGACTAGCAGCAAGATTCCACTCCTTCATTGTTGAGATCCCCAGATGCCAAAAAGCCATCTACTCTAATAACTTCTTCCCTTGAACTGCTAGACTTTTTTTCTTTTTTTTTTTATTTTCACCCCAAACAAAGCACATTGTCATTTTGATGTAGGGGGCTACTATCAGGGACATAAGTTGCAGGGATTCTATGTAGGGAGTTGAGCAGCAAGACGTCTGTTCACATTACATTTAAACTTCTGCTTGTTAGTATAGTTGTTATATAGGGGTTTCATTAAAAGAGAGTCTTATTATAAGTGATGCTTAGAAAGAGTCTTATTAGAGTGTCGTTGAGAGAGAGTCTTATTACAAGTGATGTTGTATCTTAGAGAGAGAGATGTTGTTGTAAGAGAGATTGTTTTAAGAGGGATGCTGTGTAGACTCAGAGAGATTATTCGTGTTATGACGATTCATATATATATTAAAAATATGTTCATTACTTAGAAGTGTTGATATGAGAAGCTCTTAGAGTGAGGAGACAGTGTTCAGTCTTAGTGTAGATGTGAGATGTCGAGACGTGTACGAAAAGACATTTTATAACACAGATATATAGACATATAACAATTCACTTTACCTTTTTGTAGAATCACAACACAAAGACGACGTTTTATAAAAACACATGATGGGTTTATTTCTTCACGACCGACCGTGGTTGCAGGGATTCTATATAGGGAGTTTAGCAACAAGACATCTGTTCACATTACATTTGAACTTTTGCTTGTTAGTATAGTTGGAGAAGCAGGAACCCAGAAGGGAATTCTAAAGTCTAGCAGTTTTGGGGAAGAATCTATTAGAGTAGAGAAACTATTAGAGCAGCAGCCTTGGCAATGCCCTCTTTTTATCTGTTCCAACTCATGTTTCCTGTGAGTATTAAGCCGAGGAGTTTAAATGAAGTACCTTCAGGTAATGCATCTTGAGCATATTGGTTTTGATGCCATTCCATAACAGACTGGAAGTCTTCCTCTACGGTTTCTGTCATTGTCTTGGATATGTGTTCACTCGTTTTCCTCTTGTGAATGATATAGAGCATGGTGTCGTCAGCAAATATGTAAGCAAATACTTGTTGAACTAGCCTAGGAGGATGGTATAATAGTGAATCAAAAATACTACATTGATCCCAAAAAGGAAGAGATAATGCCTGGGAGAATGATATGACAACAGAATAGGGTCAGTCGGTTAAAGTCAAGAGTTGATGAGGATGATATAATCAGAGCAGATCACACACGGTGATAGAGTTGGAGAGTGGGAGTCCTTAGAGGCGAAGGGTAGAAGAGTAAACCATGTAGATCCAAGTTTGAATTCCTGACGTCACCGATCGGTCGATTGAAGAATAAAGAAATCATCTATATTTTGTAAATGTTGTCTCGTGTCGTCATTCTTTACAACAAAAAGGTAAATGTGTTTTATCATCATCTTAAACGAACTTTGTGTAATCAATATGTATAAAGGTCTCATCATCATCGTCGTCAGTATCTGTATTATGAGTCCCATTATATGTCCCCAATATGTACCTCTATACAACACAAGTAATGCCTCCTATTTTTTTTTTTTATTCTGTTTGAATAAATCAGGGGTTGCAAATTGTTATGATAACTGAACTTGTGCATTTGTGACCTGGAAGTTTCATCTCTCTGGTGCAGATATTTATGATGTGAAACTGAAAACAATCTTTGTCGTGGCCGTGCGTCAGAATTAGAGATACGTCTTGAATTCCTGGCAAAAGTGGATTGAGAAAGATGGTTACTATGTAGAAAAATAAACTCTGGAGCACAAACGTTTGAGTTAAAAAAAAAAATAGAATACTTTACTTTTGGAACTATCCTATTTATATATTTAATACTAGCAGACCCTGTTTCCTGGCGTTGCCCAGTAGAATTTAATACAAAATGCTAACTAAAAAATATTAAGCATGCTTTTGTAATATATATTAGTGATGGGGCGATTCCACTATTTTTCCTGATTCCAGCACAATTACTGATTCCAACTTTTAAAATATTTCAACTAAGCCTTTGGAAGATCAAATGAGAACAAAAAAAAAAAAACTTGGATATATAAGACCAAAAAATGCAACCTTGATCACCCTTTCGAGCCTGCGGCGCAGTGCATAGAGACGTTGAATCTCTATGGTTCCCTTTTCTGAAGATAAAGGTTTTAATTCTACCCAAAGTTGGCTAGATGACAACTATGGAAGGCAGTAATTACTGAAGATACAGTTAAGAGACTCAGCATTCCTACCCCGTCACGGTTTACCACCTGACAAAGGCCAGAGGAATAGTTGGCAGAAACGTAGAAAAAAAAAAAAAAAAAACAACAACTAGAAGACAAGGATAACTGTCTGCAAATAAAAAAATTGCTAATCTCAAAAGGATTCTAATAATAAAAATGATTCATACTTTCACCTAACATTTTACACTAGTAAAAAAAAAAAAAAAAAAAAAAAAAATTGTAGCAATATGTTAAAACGAAGAGAACCAGTAGCTGGTAAATCGATGCTTTGGTGCTCACCGTTTAATATGTTTGATTGTGTTTGGAAGCATACAAATTAAATCTTCGCTTATGTATAAATTATGCATCCGATCAAGGATTCTGTTGTAAGCTATTATAAAAATACAGTAGAACCCCGGGATACAGCATTAATCTGTTCCGGGCCAAATGAAATTGCTGTATGGCACGGCCTAAGCAAAATTTTATACAGTACATATTAAAAATTAGTAACAAAATGCAGTACAGTATATAATACATGTGTATATAATCAAATAACATTATAAATAACACCATAAGGCAAGGTAAATACCATAACCAGGGTCCAGAAAAACATTGTATTCCATATCGTAACATGGAAAAAACTGTATCCTGGAGCCACCGTATCCCATACCCCCACTGTATTGCGAAAGCGAACGAAAGGCCATTTAATATGACGCTATGACAAAACAGCGTGTGCTTTCATACTATCACGTTGAAATGAAAATTTTTGCAGTTTTTTAACTTTTAAATTCAGATGAACATATCTGGGCTCAAACAAATAAATAGTTAACTATTTTAACAAATATTTTTAGTTAAATAAATAGTTAACTATTTCAACAAATATTTTTAGTTAAATAAATAGTTAACTATTTCAACAAATATTTTTAGTTAAATAAATAGTTAACTATTTCAACAAATATTTTTAGTTAAATAAATAGTTAACTATTTTAACAAATATTTTTAGTTAAATAAATAGTTAACTATTTCAACAAATATTTTTAGTTAAATAAATAGTTAACTATTTCAACAAATATTTTTAGTTAAATAAATAGTTAACTATTTCAACAAATACTTTTAGTTAAATAAATAGTTAACTATTTCAACAAATATTTTTAGTTAAATAAATAGTTAACTATTTCAACAAATATTTTTAGTTAAATAAATAGTTAACTATTTTAACAAATATTTTTAGTTAAATAAATAGTTAACTATTTTAACAAATATTTTTAGTTAAATAAATAGTTAACTATTTCAACAAATATTTTTAGTTAAATAAATAGTTAACTATTTCAACAAATAATTTTATCTGTGAATACCTTTCACCTTGATAACATTCTTTCCATTTCTATTTTTACAAATATCAATAATAATGAAGCAGAAATTACACCTATTTATTTGCCTCACCATGAGAGCAAAGTTAGATACAAAGTCACGTTTTAACATGGGGAAAATCAGCTCCCTTCTAAGAGAAACATTGGGAGCAAAATTGACTCGATTTAGAAAGATTTCTTGTTCACTGACCGGATAAAAAAAATGAAGTGTAGTATTAGAACAGTTGTTGCCGTTGTTGTGTGAGCATTCACCAAGGGTTGGTTGAAATCTGCTCCTCCAACTGAATTTTCTGCATCTTGTATAGACACTGCCCAGTTTGAAGCTGCAGGTCCAGCCATTTGTGGTTCCAGTGGTGCACTCTGTAGAGGCGAGAACAAAGTATCAGATTGGCATCTTGCTTCATCGTGCTGTCAGGTTTTTAACTGATGTCGCGTCGTTTCTTTCAACCCTGGTGTGGGGCTGGGTTGATGGTGGCATGGATGAGGTCAGCTAACAGTTGCCGGCAAAGAATGTGACTAAACCATCGGAGACGTCTCAAAAGAAGGGTCTACTTGTGGGATAGTATACAGCATTGTGAATGGATAGTTGTGTGTGGGACAAATTGGTGCCAGCGAACCCGAAGAATGCGGCATAGACATTGGTGGTTAAAAACTTCCAGTCTGCACAGGTCATAAACTTGTACTGGTCAGGTTTAGGGTTAGGGTTAGGGTTTCGCATGCGTATTAGGAGAATATTGCAGGGAAGAACTTGGTATATTTAAATTTTTTTTTTTTTTTTTTTTTACACAGTGATCACCACTTATCAAGGCCCGGAAGCCACTCAGGGATAAGGGTTATTGCAAGTACATTACGTTAGTGAGGAGATTTTATGAAGTGTTTAATTAGGGGGGGGGCGGTTCATTAGGAATTTGTTAACATTAGACTTGAAGACATCCAAGTTGTAGTCCGGAGGGAAGCAGGCAGACGGAACAGAGTTTCTTATAGAGTCTTATTTCATTTCTGGACCAGTCGGGTGTGAAGGCGGCAGAAGGCGACATGAGCATTGTTGATGCGGTTGCCAATATCCTCTTCACCTTGGCCTGTTGCGGTGAAAAGAACCGCTGTATTTGAAACTTTGGACCTCTTCAAGGATTTCTCCATCGAAGAAAGCTGGTTGTAAATGTTTGTTTTTTTTAATTGAATAAAAAATTTGACTAAAAAAAAAACAAAAAAAAAATCTTGAAAAAATGATTTTCAATATTTTATTTCTCAAGCAAATGGCGATTTCCACTAACACAAACATTTCTTTTTATATTTATTTGTTTTTTTTTTTTTAATAGGATCACTCATCATTTGCCCAAATGAAAAAAAAGAAAAAAAAAAAAAAAAACATCAGCCAAAATTCATAAATACAAATTTGAGAGAAATATTTATATGCATGTTTTTTTTTCTGTATACAGAGATTTTTGTATGAGAAATATTTTTTTAAAAAATATTTTTTTTAAAACAAAAACAAAAGAGGGGGAGAAAAACATTTTCAACAATTCAAAATCATGCAAGTCAACCAATTTTCTCATAAAATGTTTTGGTTTTATTTATTTTTCAGTTCACACTTGATAAAATATCACTAAAAAAAAAAATCAAACAAGTTGTCTTTTTTTTTAATTTAAAGATGCTTCATAAAATCGTCCATCGAAACTTTTTCTTACAAAATGATTAAAAAAAAAAAATCTCCAAATATTATAGGTACATCAACCTAAAATAAAGATACATTTTTTTTCTTAATATATTGTAATATTCAGTAAAAAAAAAAAAAAAAAAAAAAAAAAAATTGTAATTATTTTTGATAATAAATTTAAAAAAAATAAAAATAAAAATGTGGGTTTATAGCACTAGTATCCTTTAGCTGGTTTGTCCATCAGCAGAAGATATTTTTTGTGGTATAACTTATGCAATAAATTAAAGAAAAAAATATGTATTGAACAGGGCTATGACAACAGCATATTCTTTTCATTGTTTTGATTCTCGAGTATATATCCGACGTAGTTAGACACAGTTAATCAACTGAGAACCACATCACATGCATATAAGATATCAACGGATACACACTCGAGAGTCAAAACAATGAAAAGAATATGCTGTTGTCCTAGCCCTACTAATGAGATAATCTTTAGCAATTAGTCAAAAACATTTTTGGTTTGCCTACATATTGATGACCTGTTTGTGTTAAAAATAGATTTTTTTAAAGTCTTAAGACAATTTGATTTGCCGTAAACAATGAATGGAATTGATCCATGTTCAGCCATTTTGAACTAATGGCACACAATCGGATCAGAATCAAGTAATGGACGTCACTTGATTCATTAAAAATGCTTGAATGCGAATTATTAACTCAATATTTACGGCAAATTCAATTAGTTTAAAACTTCTTATATATATATAATTTGAGGTTGCTATTTTTCAAAGTGAAATATAACGAGGTTAATACAAGAGTGCTCAATATGGAAGTAAAGCAAGTTACATTTCCAATTTGTTGCTACACAGTCATGAGCATGTTTTGGTTTTCTGGTATTTAGTAACTAGAGACCTCTTCAGGCAACAACGCTTATTTTCAAAAGCAGAATTCTTAAGAAAAAAAAACTAGAAGACTGAAACATGCTCATGACTGTGTAGCAACAAATTACTGCTTATGTAAAGACACACACACACATCAGAATAATGTAATGCAATAAATCTACTCGTATGCAAATCCAGTGATACAAAATATTGGATGTAATTTCCCTTATTCTATGATTTAAAAACTTTTAATTATAATTTTCTATGTTTATTACTTTAGCAAATTAGGTGCAAACCATTTATAATATTTGCTAATATTTTTTCCTCTGAGGAGATGATTAACATCGAAAACTCATGGGTTAAGGAAATATATTTATTAAAATGTATTGTTTGTTTTGCATGTAATAAAAATTCTAGATTTTAAATTTAACCGTTTCAAATCATAAATTTAAATGACTAAATTATGATATATATATATATATATATATATATATATATTAACCTGGAAATAATATAATAAATAAACCTGAAAAAATATTTCTATTAATTAAACAATCCACAAACCTATCAAGATAGAAAAATCTTTACCCGGTTAAGAGAAGCAATTCATAAATTAAATTAAAAAGATATGGAATTAAGTTACTTTATTATATTATCATATAAATAAGAACAAGAATGAGGAAAAAAAAAAAAATGAAAAAGAACCTCTAGAATCCTGAATTCGCATGTATTTAACTGATGAGCCCAAATAAGGGTGAAATTTGAGTCTTGAACTTCTGATTTGTTAGCTGTCATGGCTCTTGTGAACTGCGACATTGTTTGAATGGGGAAATAATTATTATATATATATATATATATATATATATATATAGTAAGTTATAAAATGTATATGGCGATTAAGCTACACTGAATATTCCGCGTTTAATCCACTCTAGGACTCTTCAGGCTTAGGCTTATGTGCATAAGCCTGAGGAGTCCTAGAGTGGATGAAACGCGGAATATTCAGTGTAGCTTAATCGCCATATACATTTTATAACTTACTAACTAGCTCTACCTACGTATTGAGCACTTTTGAAGTAAATACTTAAAGCTTACGCATAAATCTATACTTTTGTATATTAATTTTATGTGAGAAAATTAAGTAGTTATATATATATATATATATATATATATATATATATATATATAATTATATATTAGTGATGGGACGATTCCAATATTTTTCCAGATTCCAATTCTTCATAAATCTCTTAAAATTCAATCATAAAGTTGTTATTTTTCCTGATTACCATAGAAACACGCACGTTAAATGTACAGATATTTTCTCAAACATAAAAAAAATGAACTTGTTGGGGATAATCTATCGATTTTAGTTTTACTGGTCGTTTAAAATCAATAAATATTGATTATTTTATTTTACTGCCAGCAGTGGAAGATTTTGCTTTAAACAAAATGAAATAAAAAAGAAAATTGAAAGAATCGTTTTTGGCATCGAAAAATAAGCACAAATTATTCTGATTCCATCAAAAGTTGATTCCTAATTCAGATTAATCATCCCAACACTAATATATATATATATATATATATATATATATATATAGCTGAACGTCTGTGTGATCACAAATAGGCTCCTATATGGTTGACTATTATAGAAAACTGATCACATATAATGATAGAAGATGTATCGAGACACAGGAATGGGTATGTTTGATCTGGCATAATGATGATTCATTAAAATTGTGGGGTCTGCGTACACGCCTGGTCCACAAAGTATGAAAATAAAAAATATATAAAAAAAAAAAAACGTCTACAAGTTTTTTGATATAGATGTACATAAGAATACTTCGATAAGTATGTTTTAACATAAATAGGGATGGTATAATAAAATTGTGGAGTCTGCGTTCGCGCCTGGCCTACATAGAATGGAAATAGGCACAAACTTTAATAAAGACTTTTCATATCTATCTGCGTAAGTATACTTTGATAATTATGTTTCAGCTTGAAGAAAAATGGTATAATAAAATTATGGGGTGTTCATTCGCACCTGACCTCCATAGAATGGAAATATGTTACAAAGTTTAACAAGGTTTTTTAATATAGATCCACAGAATATTGTGATAAGTGTTTCAGTGTGAACAGGTATGGGGCTTATCTATTTTATTTTTACTTTCATCATATTTTGCTTTGGTTTTGATACCCCCAAATTCGAAGTTATCTCTTTACAACCCTTCCTTTTCATAACCTCTCATACTTTCATAAATCAGAGTCCATTTTCTGTAGGCTGTTTCTGAACCCAGTCAACGACGGGTACTTTTGCTTATATATATATATATATATATATATAATGAATAAAAGATGAGCATTACATGAAATTCTATCATCCAATCAAAATGGAGAAAGCAAATTCCTCTTTATATTATTTTCATTTCTAAACTAAATATTCATATAATGCTAGCTTTTCTGTCTGATGAGAAGCATTTAGCTTTGAAATGCCATGGTCTAAAAAGTTTTTTTTCCTCTTTTTCCTCCATTACTGATCTGATGATATAAAATTTTATGTGATCTATTTCTCATCTTTAATTTCTTATATGAATTGCTCCTCTTAACTGTGTTGAGCTTTTACTATGTTGATAGGCTTGCTTTGCTTAAAGATTATATCTCTATCAAGTTTTTATATATATATATATATATATATATATATATATATATATATATATATATATATATATATATAAAGCTCTTATCAAGAATTTCCCTTATATAAAATATAAAAAAATAAAGAAAAATCTTTGATGCATGTACTCATAATGAAAGTATCATATTCCAAAATTCAGGTCCATTGATTCAATAATTTTATTTTTATAAATAAACTATTTTTAAACGATTAATTACATTTTTAATACATTAATTACATTTTTATAAATAAACTATTTTTAAACGATTAATTACATTAATTACAACATAAATTTTGCAAGTTTGAATTATTGAGTTATCTTCCCTTTGTTTCTTTGATTATTCATATAATTTGATTTTTTTTTTTTAAATAAAACTACTTAATCAATTTACATGATTTTTGGAATATGATATTTTTGTTTTATCATAGGTATGTACAGATTTTTTTTAAATTTTAATTTTTTAATATATGGGGAATTCTGGACAAGCACTGCTTAAAAAAAACAACAAAAAAACACAACTAGGTCATAAATGAATAGGTAATGTAAAAATTTTTGGATTAATTCCTTGAAAATAACGGATGTCATCAAAAGGTACTTATGCAGTTTAATCAAGACATTTAAAAATGAAAATATAAAAAAAGCTTATATTGTACATATCCATTATGGACTGAAGATCTCAACAAAAAAAAAAAAACTTTCATTTTATTTGATCGAGTAGGTTTTTTTTTTTTTTTTTTTTTTACACCGGAAAAACACATTCTTATGAGAGCGCGTTGAAGTCAGCCATTATGGAATTTGTTAAACACGCCACGGGGAGATAACTCCATGTAAAGTGCCGACACTCCCTCCCCATCTTTAATACTAGCTTTTCTTCCTAAACATCAAACCTTTTGCTTGGTATCATCACAAATTGTTTTTTCAACTGTGTAAAAAAAAAAAAAAAAAAAAAAAAAAAAAAAAACTACTTGATGAAATTAAGTGAATTTTTTTTTTTTTTAGAGAACTTCGTTCCATAACGGATACGTACAATATAACCTTTTTTTTTTTTTTTTTTTTTTTTGATATTTTCATTTTTTAATGTCTTGATTAAACTGTACAAGTACTAAAGGTTTGGTAGAAAATGTCTGCAAAAAAAAAAAAAAAAAAATTAAAAACAACTTGGTGACGTCAAAATATGTCATGGAATATTTTTGGTAAAGAAGAAAAACAAAATTAGAAACAGATGTCACAATGTCTGAATTTTCTTTAAAAAGTTGACAGAAAAAAAAATCAGTGCTTGTTTACATCTTTTATCTTTTAATCTAACGCATTTCAGGTGAAAACATTACATACTCATATGTCACGGCAAAATTCGTATAATTTCCAAAAATTACAAAAAAAAAAAAAAAAAAAAAAAAAAAAAAAAAAAGACCCATGACCCAGCTTATGATGTGCCAGATGTATTTTTAACAAAAGATCAGCCAGAAATACATTCTGAAACGCATTGGTTTAAAAATGGTGGACCTTTAATTTGTTAAGTTATGAGGTTATTTCCCTTGTTTGTCATACTGAATTTGTTGCACAACTCTTCCATACATAAATCTTGCAAATTTAGATTGACTTATCTCCCCTTCGTTTCTTGAGATTGTTCTCAAAATCGCATTGTGAGATTGTTACCACTTGGTCATAAGATTTGATTTTTTTAAATTTAAAAATAAAACTACTTAATCAATTTACATGTTTTTCGGAAGCTGATATTTTTGTTTTGTCATGAGTATGTACATCATACAGATTTCTTTTTACTTTTCGTATTTTTTGGATTCTCCACATCTTGAGTTTCATGTTTCGGTTGATGTGAACTCCGCCATTTTTCAGGTGTATCTTGTCAAACTCGGGAATTTTTCTGTCAAACTCGGGAATTCGGACGGAATTTTGAACGGAATTTTTTATTTACTTCATGGGGGTAGCATGCTCTCGTTCCATCAGCCATGACTGGATAGAGGTCCTAAGTAATTTGTAATCACATTTTTCAGTCGCCCACACTTAGGATTGAACCTTCAACCTTCATGAGAATATCACTTATATAATTGATTTTTCCAAATATTCTAACCACTGTGCCATGGATCATTGATGGGTCAAGATTTTTCTACGTATCTAACCCAACTGCACCACAGGTCAAGATGAGAGCAGTAGTCTAAAGAATCCAAATAATACGAATAACGAATCCTCATCAGAAAATTTTTACTTTTGCTTTTAATATCGGAGGAATTTTGGACCAACACTGCATTTTTTTTTTAAAACATGAATGAGTCAATTATTTAATTATTGCAAGACGAGTAATTTTGTATATTTTTTTTTTTATTTGCGGGACTGTTATCCTCATCTTCATAGTTATTGTTCCACAATGTTTCGACCAACTAATCCTCTGGCCTTCGTCAGGTGGTTAACCACGATGGGATAGGGATGCAGAATCTTTTAACCATATCCTTCGGGGCTCATGGCGCAATGGGTAGAGGTATTGGATCTCTTTAGATTCCAAGTGAGCATTGTCTGAAAATAGCAGTTTCAATACTACCCAAAGCTGGCCAGAGGATTAGCTGACCAAAAAAACGTGGTAAGACGACAACTTATGGAAGGCAGTAATTGCTGATGATACACTTAAGAGACGCAGCATTTCTATCCTGTCGCGGATAACCAACTAACGAAGGCCAGAGAGGAATAGTTGGCCAAAACGTCATAAAACAACAACTACGAAGATGAGAAGAGTCCGCCAATAAAATATACAAATGAGATGTGAAGTAAATCGCTTTTAACTAATTGATACGATAAAACTTTATATATCAATAATTTCTATTTTTACTTGTCAGGGCTCGATGGACAAATTTATCTTTAGTTGACCTTTTGACAACTAAATATTTTCGTTTACTAGCCAAATAGAAAAGTTACTAGCCAAACCCACATGATTTTTGGAATATGACATCTTAGTTCTGTGATGATTATGTACATAAATTTTTTTCTGTATTTTTTTAAATAAGTGTAATTCTAAATATACAACAAATTTTATGTTGATACTTGAAAGTATAAACATTCTAATTTCTTCAGATGTTTTTTTTAAACAGTCGTCGTTAAAAAAAAAAAAAAGAAAAAAAAGAAAACAGTATATTGTTCTATTAAACTTTTATTGTTTAAATAATTTAACTTTGTTCGTTTAATAAAAAAAAAGTTGAAAAGATATTTTTAACTAAGTAGTGAGCTTTGCAAGATTGTTAGTGAAAGAAATACAATTGCCAAAAGATAAGCGTTTCATTATTTCTAGTCGCCATTTTGAAAAATCACTCACAAATGCGACTGTTTCACTTGCAATGTGAAGTCCTGCTTGTAATTATTTGTTTCTATACGATCATTTTACGTAATTTCGGGAATTTTAATTTTTCCAGAACACGTTAGTACGTAATAATGTTTTCACCTGAAATGCGTTGGTTTAAAAGATCCACTATATAAACAAGCACCGAATAAATCATGTAAGAATTATCTCCCTTGAAACGGCTGAAAACAACTTTGAAACGATTGGCTTCAAACCAGTAGAACAACCCGGCATTATCTGTATATTATTAAAAAAAAAAAAAAAAAAAAAAAAAAAAGATCAACAACCTTCACTGATCCCCTCCTCCTTCCCACAAAAATTGAGATTCTATCTTTTTGGGGCGATTAGATGTAAATACCTTGAAAAACTTGGGGGGAAAAAAAAAATTTTTTTTTAGAATTTAGAATGGGAGATCAGTTATGTATATAAATTAAATTTAACAAAATGATCCATTTTCTGACCATTCTAAAATTCTAAGGCAGTTAAATTTCTTACCACTAACCCCAAATCCGAATAGTAGAATCGTCAGACCACATGTAATCACCCAAGTAGCTCCCCCCCCCCGCCTCCCAATGAAAGGAACAGAATTTATTGCCTAGAAAAAGAGAAAGTTGATTAACTTACACTAAAACATCAGAAACTGGCCAGAAATCGGGGATCATTTTACATTAAATTTATATGCAAAACTGATCTCTTCCATATTATATTCTAAAATTAAGTTTTCAGGATGTTCACTTGTAATCACCTAAAAAAAAGCAGCATTTCAGTTTAGGAGAGTGTTAATCTACAATAATACGAGATAATTAGTGAATGAAAGTTATGAATACTGTCATTTTACGAAAAAAAAAAAAAAAAGAAAAAAGTAAAGGTATGTTTTACAATCCACAGAGATTCGAAAAAGTGGTAAAAAATTCAAATATTTAACAAATAAATATTACCAACGGCAGGATAAGTTACTCTTCTACATATCTGGAAAAGTTTTTTTTAGTATTTTTACTCACTTTAAACTCTCTATCTGCGCCTAAATCTAAATGCAGATTCCATGAACAAAGTTTATTTTCCAGAACTGTTCACCTTTGGAACACTGTTCTGCTGACCTGCTTCCTGGTTGAATACAACATGGTAGTCTTCAGATCCAATGTAAACAAGTTCTTGTTGAGGTGTCCCCATAAATGATTTAATTCTACCCAATTTACACCATTAACGATTACTACACTTCCACCATAGATTCATTAACCCTTACCCTCGAGTGGCCTTCAGGCCTTGATAAGCAGTGACTCCCAAGTAAAAGAAAGAAAAAAAAAAGATATGTTGTGTTATAAAATCGACTGGCAATGTGATGAGTATTTTCTGAATATCTCGTGCCTTTCGTGGGGGGAAAAATAATTTAAATATGAGGTATCTCAATGTTTTTTTTTTTGCAATTTTACATGTGTAATACTAAATGGATGTTAAATCGAAATGATTTCCTTATTTAATAATACTTAATAAAGCCGATTGTCATAGCTTTTTCCATTAACCTTTTCTTGAATATTGCATTTTTTCAAAGACACACAATAGTAAAGTTGTACTTTCCTTTTTGTCCACTTATCAAGGCCCGGAAGCCACTCAGGGATAAGGGTTATTGCAAGTACATTACGTTAGTGAGGAGATTTGCTGAAATGTTTCCTTTTTGTCCACCAATCACACGTTTCGATTTGTGAAGTAGAAGAAGGAAAAAAATAATTTAAAAATACCATAACATTTTTATATAATATAGAGATTTTTTTCTCCGGGTAATTTTGGGTAACCATGCTGGTATTCCGTATGTCCAGTTTTTCAGCCGATCCGAGAAAGGAGAATAAGGGGAAAAGGGACACAAAATAGGGAGTTTTTTTTTTTTTTTTTTTTTTTTTAAATAAATGCATCTTAGCATTCCGTTTGTCGGTCACACCTAAGTTTGAAATAGCATCGTCATCGGTCGGTTATAAGTTGTCATCGCTAAATATACACATTGAACAGATGAATAATTTTTTTTTTTTAAGCAATAAAAAAAAAAAGAAAAAGAAAAAACGAATTTCTACAGTCCAATGGAGCAGAAACCAGTTTGTTGAGAGACACACGATTAAGGACTATTGATAGCCGTGGTAAACAATTGGTGGACCATGAACAGATTTAGAAGGTGCGGGAAGAGATGGTTGAGGTGAAAACCGATTGTTTCATGGAGAAATATGTGTGTGTTATTTCTGGTAAAATATGTTTTTTTTTTCAATTATAAATTCACTCTTTGCGTAAAGTTATTCTTTTTGTTTCGAACCTCAATGTATGTTAAATATAAAAACAAAGTATATAGAAAAGAATAACAGTCGAGTTACATTCCAAAAGCAAAATATTCATTTTTCATGCAAAACAACTTCTCCAGCATGTTCAAATTTCAATACATTTTTTTATGCAGAAACAAACGGTTATTATTATGTCAATACCATCACTTTCACTGCATATACTCTTCAGAAAAATGAGAAACTAGTAAAAAGTGTACTGAAATTTTAATATGCTGTAAAAGCTGTTTTGCAAAAAAAAAAAAAAAAAAAAAAATATTTGGATCTTGGAATATATACATACTGTTATTCTTATATTTATATATCACCAAAATTTTTCCAAAAGTGCTCAATACACATGTAGAGCTACAAGTTAAATTATATAAACACCAGAAAAATCCTACACATGTTAATCTACATTCATACGATATTAATTTATTAATCGTCTCATCAGAGGTTCAACATTAACTTAAAATAATTAAATTATAGAGTAAGGAAATTAAAAATTTTTTAAAAATTAGAATAAAAATTTAAAATAAATATATAATAGCAATAACTTAAAATAATTAAATTATAGAGTAAGGAAATTAAAAAAAAATTAATAAAAAAATTAGAATAAAAATTTAAAATAAATATATAATAGCAATAACTTAAAATAATTAAATTATAGAGTAAGGAAATTTAAAAAAAATAAATTAATAAAAAAATTAGAATAAAAATTTAAAATAAATATATAATAAAAATAAAATAAAAAATACTAAAAATTGTAACTTAAAATTTTATTTGATTTTTATTTTACTTTTTTATTAATTCATTTTTTAATTGTATTAGTGTTTCATTTAATTATTTTAAGTCATTGTTGAACCCCTGAAAGGTTTGGGATTAACATCATCGAAACATAGATTAATTTGCGTAGGGTTTTTCTGATGTTTATTTAACTTATATTAGCTCTACATATGTATTGAGCACTTTTGAAAAAGAATAGTTTTTTTTTTTAGTACAATACATTTGAACTTATTTAATGTGTGTGTGTGTATATATATATATATATATATATTATAAGCTCTATTTCCTATTTGGTTTTATCGAGCTTTTATATCTGGCTGAGATAATTTTATAAATATTAATTCTTCAATATTTATAATTTACTTTAATTTTACCATCTTGGATTATTTTGGTAAATTCAATTGTAATTTTCATTATATATATATATATATATATATATATATATATATATTTGTTTATTGTTATATAAACATGGTCACATCCTGCTGCTACAAATAGCCACTTGTTTCAATCAAACAACAGATATCATCAGGCAGCGACTTGACTATTCAAAAGTTCAATGAATAATGGTTTTTATTTTAGGTAGGAACTCTTTAAAAGTTGGATTTAAAAAACTTAAAACACAGAACTTTAATTATAAGAAGTAAAGAGGGAGGAGGCAATTTAAATAGAGTTAAAAGATTATAATGGAGAGAGAGAGTGATTTAGAAGAGAAAAAAAAGAAATAGAGAAAGAAAATAGAGAGAAAAAAATATACATATAATATGGAGAAGAAAAAGAAAGAAGATATAAATGGTTATTATAAAGAGAATAAGGACTAGAAGGGAAAAGAAAGAATGTTGAGATATAGTTAAAGAGAGAAAGAAAGAAAGTAAGAATTAATAGGAAGGGAATCTTAAAGAAGTTGCCAGTATATAGAAAAAGAAAAAGAAAAAAAAAAGAAATACTACATTGATTACTTCTTATAATTAAAGTTCTGTGTTTTAAGTTTTTTTAACTCCAACTTTTAAAGAGTTCCTACCTAAAATAAAAACCATTATTCATTGAACTTTTGAATAGTCAAGTCGCTGCCTGATGATATCTGTTGTTTGATTGAAACAAGTGGTTATTTGTAGCAGCAGGATGTGACCATGTTTATATAACAATAAACAAATATTATCAGCTCTTTTTATTGAGCACTATCTAACAACCTCGTTGAATTCATTAGTCCATTACTTTTGAATAAAAAAACCCGAGTATATATATATATATATATATATATATATATAAAACCTTGGCAAAAGACCCCAGCACAGGCCCAAAAAACGTTTTCATGATAACACCAAAGAAGTTTGGTGAACTTTCATATTCCTGTTGACAGGAATCCCTAGCGTCTTATTGCAAGCAGTATACAAGAGTGCAGAACACTTTGAAGTAGCCAAGATAGACCCAGTGAAGCTCAAGAGAGCACGTAGGAAACACCAAACTTTGCCACCCCATCATGGGGATCTGTGAGGTGTGTGACCGGGCTTGGAAATAAATTTCAATATAATGAAAAATGAACAAGACAATACTGAAACTTATATAATCAATATTTCGTCTTTATTCCAAGACTTCCTCAAGATGATTGAGTTGGAGAAACAACACTGACGTACAATCTCTGAAAATATGTTGTGCGCATGAAAATAATGGTTTGGTACTTTGGAATGAAATAATTGAAAATGTGTGATGCGTTTATGACATGAAATGCATGTTTTTAAATTTAAAAAGAAAACATCATTAATATTCACGTTACGTACAAAGTTTTATTGAGAACGTGGCATCAAATAACCGCGATTTAAATTCAAGTTCTGTTTGTGTCAGCGTTTATAATTTATCTATATATCTATAAAAGTGAAAATGTGTGTGTGAGGACACACCCCAATGAATTTTTGATCTACTGACTTGAAATTTGGTATATAGGGTATTCAGACATGTAGAAAACGTTTTAATCAGGTTTTCATCTGGAAAAAAGGGCTGCTAAGGGGTTAAAAATGAAAAATTGGTATTTGGCTGACAGTCATCAGGTTTTGTAAACTGCTTCACGAATTCGCAGGCATGTATCCTTCACATGACAGCTTCCTTATGTTAAGATTAAGTAAGTTTGAAAACACTTTTTAAAGACAAGCTGGCCTAATGGTTATCATACTTGACCCACTGTCTTTAGGTTTTGATCTCAGCTCAAGTATTTTTTTTTATTTAACTTACAAGAAATGAACTGTTTAGAGAAAAAAAAAAAATGTAATACTTGCATGTACATGTCTCAGTTCTTTATGAATTAAAATATATTATTTATGCGTATTTTACGACCGGGCAATGCTGGGCAGCCTTCTAGTATTTATATAAAAATAGTATGCATTTCACTTCATAAACGCACTACATATTTTGAATTCTAACAAAAACATTCTTTATACATCATCGTAACACTTTTTTGTATTTTCAAACATTGTACTTGGATGGTATTATATCTTGAGAAAGTCTTGCAATTCAGATGAAACATTGATGAATATATAAAAAATTTTGTATTTACCATTAAGTAGCAAATTGTAATCCAAACATGTTTGGTTAAATACAAAATCGTATTTAACTAAATACGCTTACATCACACACATATATATATATATATATATATATATATTTCAGAAGAAACATAATTTAATTTAAATACCAAAAAAACAAAAAAAAAACGGGCAGGTGAAATTATTAAAATTTCCTTAAGGCCTTATCGTCTGACCCTCTAAGAGGAAACGTCAGAATGATAAATTAAAACTAAGAAACGAATGAGGAAAGAAGGGAATTTGGTTTCAGTTGGAAGACCAGTGAGAACAAAAAAATCTCACTGTTCAGGTGGTTTTAAATTAATAAATATCTCCAACTTTTTTATTTATTTATTTTTTTTTTTTTCTCACTGGTCTTCCAACTGAAACCAAATTCCCTTCTTTCCTCATTCGTTTCTTAGTTTTAATTTATCATTCTGACGTTTCCTCTTAGAGGGTCAGACGATAAGGCCTTAAGGAAATTTTAATAATTTCACCTGCCCGTTTTTTTTTTGTTTCTTTGATCTTTTTGATTTAAATTAAATTATGTTTCCTCTGAAATTTCTCCTTCCATTTTGCTGTACCAAAAATTTACTTATATATATATATATATATATATTCAAGCACGTCTGATTGAACACAACAGAGTTATTCCTTTTTCCGATCTTTCTGGATAGATAGAAAGTGTTTGAGAAGAATATGGCCAAACAACAACTTTTGGGCGCCATTTTATATAACATGCCAGCTGAAATTAAAAAGACCGCTTGGCAAACGGAAAAGATATCCAGAAAGATTGGAAAAAAAGAATAACTCGGTCATGTTCAATCAGACGTGCTTGAATAATGACTTGCTGCCAAAATACACGCACACACACACACACATATATATGTATATATAATCTATAGAAACATTGAATAAAAAGCTAAAACTGTTTTTAAAACATGTCAAAATGTAAAATATTTTATTAAAAGAAGAAAGAAAAGTATGATTAAATTTTTTTTTCTTCTTTTTTAAAAGTTGGAAATTTCTGATATATTTTCGGACCATCTTTGTTATGATCCAAAATCTATCAGAAATATTTCAACTTTAGAAAAAAAAAAAGAAAAAAAAGAAATTGAATCATTTTTTTTTCTTTCTTTTAATAAAAGGTTTACATTTTTAACATGTTCTAAAAAACAGTTTCAGCTGTTTATCCAATGTTTTCAAATTTTTAATGATGTTTCTAAGAGCTTTAATACCAATTCTTATACACACATGCACACTTTGTGTGGTGTTTGTGGGGGGGGGGGAAAAACCCCACTAAAGTGCTCAATTATAAAGAAATTTCAAAACAAGGGTATGATATTATTTTTAAAATGTTACAGAAAGTTAAAAAAGTATTGGCAGTGTCGGTTTCAACTCCAATATAAGGGGATCAATTTATGGTCGAAAAAAATATAAAATTCTCTTCCACCTCTGTCTATATCGGTCCTGATATAAACAAATGCTGAAGAGAATTCATTTTTTTTTTTTCAACCATAAACTAATCCTTTTATACTGGATTTGAAACCGACGGTACTAATATTTTTCTGGCCTTCTGTAACATTTTAAAATAATTATCATGCTCTTATTTTGAATTTTCTTTATAATTGAGCACTTTACTAAGGTTTTTATTTTCAATATTTTTTCGACCATAAACCGATCCCCTTGTATCGAATTTGAAACTGATGGTACCAATGTTTTCCTGACCTTCTGTAACATTTTTATATATATATATGTATTATATTAGTATTATGTGTGCGTGGATGTATGGCGGTTGGGAGGGTTTCCATCCCAAACCGTGTTAAAGGTGAAAATAAGGATTGTCCACAGCTGCCTGCAAAGACAAAAAAAAAAAAAAATTAAAAAAAAAAAATAAAATTGAAAACTGATATTTTGTTTATAAAAATTGACATAAAAAATAATATTGACTTTCTTTTATTCTCTGCATTTTCCACCTCCACATGCGAGATGATCTGTGACCTGTTGGGTGAGTATTTGTGTTGTATGTCGTTAATGTGGTATGAATTGAACCCAATTAGGTTGTTGTCAAGTTGAGTGCAATGGGGTCAAAAAAGGTTATTGGTGACATAAATCAGACTTGTTAACTCTGGGTTGGCAAATGATTGCAGTGGGAGATTGACAAGCACCACAGGTCAAGAGGTGTTACCATCCCCAACACATATACCTTAAAATAAACGACTCGTATGCATTACTTTCACAAGAAACACCCATCTAGCAGAAAACACTATTACTAATTTCCCCCACTCTTTATCTGTGCCTAAACCTAAACGTAGATTCCATGAGCAAAGCTTCTTTCTTAGAACTGCACGCCTATGGAATTGTCTTCTGTTTTCTGCTTTCCAGCTGACTACAATATGGTTGTCTTAATCAAGTCTAACATAAACAAGTTTTTGATGATCCGTTCCATATAAGTTAAGAAATTTACCAAATCTCCATTACTAACGGTTACTATATTGTCCAATTTCTACTGTACACTCTTTAACCCTTATCCTCGAGTGGCCTCTTGGCCTTGATAAGTGGTGATACCTATATATATATATATATAAAAAAAAAAATTAGTCTAAACTTATGGTGAATTGCAGAGAGTTCTTTAGTAGGACTAGAATTAGTCAGTCAGTAGGAGAGAATCTTCATTCAAAATAAAAAAAACGAAAAAAGAGGAAAAGAGATCTGAATCAATTCAGTGATGGAATCCGGAATAAAGACTTTCTCCAAAGAATAAAATCAAGTCATGTTTTTGTGAACAGGCATGAATCGTCACGAGGGGGAACCGACCAAGAATGGAGAAAAAGGTACATGTCTTAAGATCTCCTTATATGTGACACACAGACACACACGTGCACACACAAAGACAATCATGGCTATGTCACAATCATATATACAACACGTGTCACAATCATATAGACAACACATGTAATTAAATATACACATGAAAATATATACACCTCTTCTCCACAGCAGAACATCAAGCAGTTTCATTGGGTAGTTTTTTCCAAAAGAATGTTATAAAAAATAAATTATAGAGATTATTTTAGAAATAACCGTGGAATTTAGATAAGGGTCTCATATCAGAATAATTCTATGAAACAATTTTTTTTTAAATATGTTAATAAAAATGACGTTCAATACATTTAAACTTTGATTTACAGTTAAAATTATATACACTAAAAGCAAATAACAAACAAGAGCAAGAACTACTAATAAAAATGGGGAAATGTTAAAAAAATGTAACAAACAAGCATTAACTATTAAAAAAAAAAAAAAAGAAAAAAATTGAGAAAAATCATCTGAATGCAAATTATAATTAATGACTCATCCTGAAGCTAACATGCAAGCATCAAGCAGTTTCATTGGATAGGTAAGGGAAGTAACTGTTTAGTCTTTATTATTTTTCTTGATCAAAACAGGATTTTGGAAAGCAGAATTATGTCTTTTGCATTCAGGGGAGTTGAGATGGAAAAATTATTGGTCTATTGAATAATTGTATTCTTTTGAGTTATACAGAATCATTTTCATCTAATTTATTGCTTCATATTTGTATCTTGCTACTCACTTTATTTCAATTGGCAACAAGGGTTTTAAAAAATTATACCATTTTTCATGAATATTGAAAAAATAAAACTATTACTTGGAAGACAACAGAGGAAGGATGACAATTTCTCAAGACTTATTAGAAAATATTATTTTTTTAATTGATAAAAAATGGGAAGGCAAATCATAATTGATAAAAAGACTCATCCTCAAACTAGCATGCAAGTATCAAGCAGTTCATCGGATGTCCTAGTGGCTTGACAGGCCGATAGAAGACTCATGAATAGTGGTGATGGCGAGGCATTGTTTAAGTCAAGTCAGTTTACATTGGTTCATTGTGTGGCACATTATTAACAGTTTCAGGCTGTGTAGGAAATTGCATGTGGTGGGGTTTAATCGCTCCACTCGTCTCCATGGCGATTGGTTGAAACACAAATCTGTCGAGAGGGCTAGAGTATTTTGATTGTTTGCTGTTCTCTGCGGCTACTGCTGCATATCGATGGTTTGAAACAAGTATCAAACAGTTTCATCGGATGTCCTGGTGGCTTTACAGACTGGCAGAAGACTCAAAGTGTTTCCATAACATGTAACACACACACACACGTTACAATTATATAGATGTGACCCAATGGGGACCGGGCTATGCCGAGTGACCTTACTAGTCGACATGAATTCAGAGGAATTCGCACGGCTGAATTCTAATGATGATGATGGTTTGATGTTGTTTAAACAGAAATGTCTATGGGATTTTGTCAGAAAGAGAAACAACAAATGATAATTGTTCTTATCTTATTGCTGTTATATATCTGTTAACAACGAAAAGGTTGTTTTTAAACCCTCTGTTGAAGGGTATGAAGAATGGGGGTCAAGGGTAGGGGTCGCCGCCAAGCATTGTTCAACTTGGGGTGACTAATCACGCCTAATTGGTAATAAGTAAAAACCTCAGTGCAGGTGGGGGTTGAGGTTTGGTAGAGATAAGCTCTAAGAGAAAGAAAGAAAGGTGTTTGTAACCACTCTCTGAAGGAGAAGTGGGGAAAAGGGGTTGGATTTAGAAAAAGGAATTCTAACAGAGAAGAGTCGTAGCCAGCAAACCGAACGGCTGGGCTAGTCAAGCGCTCCCAATTTGGGAGCCCCTCAGGGCCTGATGTTATGATGGGAACTAGCCTGTGTTAATGGGAACTCTGTGACTTTACTGGTCTGGTCTTACATCGTTCACTGCTATAGTCAGTCACCTCAAATTAGACAGTAGTTGTTATGAAGTAATGAAAACAATAAATAATTTGTTACTGTTATGACCCGGAGTTCTGTTTGTTGTGGTGAGGACTCTTGATTTTTGCAGCAAACCGCAAGTGATTGATGTACCTGGAGACTACCTACACATGGAAAGAAAGACGATTCGATCCAGTGGAAAAGCGCCCCTCCATGAAAACACAGTGGGTAAGGACGATCAACAGGCCAACTTGTAACGAGACAAGGTGCGATGAAAGGACACCTGCCACATCGGTAACGTTATGAATGGTACCGGATTGTTACATCGTTATATAGAAACCTCATGGACAACAATGTATGCACCTCCCCCAGGACATAATATTTGTCATTCATATTAGGTGCCGTACATTCAAGATGATGTCATCTGTTAAAAGGGGAATGTGAGAAATTCTTTATGACAACACAAAACGATATCACCGACTGCAGCAGAAAGTGAGGCGGGGGGGGGAGAGAAAAGGTGCAAAGAGGAGAGGAAAAGGAGGAAGAGGTAAAGATGAAGAATGAGAAAGAAGTGAGGGAGAGGGATGAAGAAAGAAACAGAGAGAGGGTAAGAGAGAGAGAGGAGGGTGGGAATGCACATAAAAAAAACGAATGATTATCATCACTATATTAATAAAGTAAACTCGATTTTTCTCCTCTCCAAAAAGATTTTATAGCAATACAAACACAGGGGCTACACGTGAATCCAAAATGATCATGCTACCTGCTAGTACCCCATGTTTTTCAATAATTATCATTCAGTTTCATTTAAATTTGTAAATTCCTACAATTTTTTGGACCTAAGTCACTCTCCCAAGAAAGTCATACTTACAGGTAGTAGGAAGATAACTTACTCAATCATTATTATGTTCTCTCACTCTCCCAGCTTACACTGGCAAAAATATTTTAGTACATAATTTTCAAACACAGCCATCATTATTTCATTTTGTCATTCTGTATAATTACCACCAGATAAAACCAATCATAGCAAGTAAATAGAAATGTACCATTTTTCTTCTTTGCAGCAAGATGAAGTAAGTCTTTTAGGCGCGTTGTGGCGGATGAATCGTTTTTGAAGTTTCTTTTGATGTTCCTTTAAATGTGATGTAAGAATATAATAAACTTCCGATGACACTGAAAAAAAAACAAAAAAAACATTCAGTTTGAAAAACGGAGGACACACTTGTCTATTTATCTATAAAAGTGAGACTGTGTGTGAGAGGACACATCTCAACATATACTCAATGGATTTTTGATCTACAGACTTGAAATTTGGTATCTAGGGTATTCAGACATGTGAAAAACTTTTTAATTGGTTGCATCTGGAAAAACAGGCTGCTAAGGAGTCAAAATTGAAAACTTGGTAGTGGGGTCGTCGGATTTTTATCTGTTTGCTAACTATTCCATGAATGCACATGCATGAATAGTTTACATGACAGATTACTTATATTAAAAATAAGTAGGTTTGAAAACGCTTTTTAAAGATTATGTCAAGCTGGCCTAATGGTTATCGTACTTGACTCACTGTCTTTGGGTTTTGATTTCGATCTCAGCTCAAGTATGTTTTTATTTTAGTTACAAGAAGTAAACCGTTTAGAAAAAACATAATACTCGTATGCACATGTCTCAGTTTCTGTATAAATTAAAATATTTATGCATATTTTATGACTGGGCAATGCCAGGTAGCATGAAATAATTTTCAAATAAGTTTCAAAAGGAAAAAAAACATTAAGTCTCAAAAAAAAAAAAAAAAAAAAAAAGAAAAAAAAAAGGATGCTTCTATATCATGCAAGCAGAAAAAAATTGAATTTCAAGTAAAAAAAACCCAAAAAACTGGTACCTACATAATTGTCATGGCACAAATAGTAACATATCCCAAAATTATGGAAAACGATAAGGTAGAAAAATAATTATTAATGAAAAACTGCCGGACGTCCAGCTAGTAAATATATAATTACGAAAAGAAAATGTTAAATTTTTAAAGATGTGATCAGGTAATCTTGCAATACAGCAAACAGCCCTCTCCAGCCCCGGACTTGGGGTTATTGATAGGATAAAAAAAAAAAAGAATACTAAAGGTAAAGAAATTACCTGATATTTAATCCGATGAAATTTGTCCAACTAAAAATGTAGTCTCCACCCAGAAACATTCCGATGTAAGTGATTAGAAGATTCTGGAAACAAAAAGAAAGCCATTTTAGATATAGGAACGTTCGACTTTGTTGTTTAGAATTAAATTTATTGGTAATAGTAGTAGTTATATTAGAACGCTTCATATCTGCATTAAAAGAACTTCTCAATGAACACACACACACACACAATAAATTTTTAAAAATGCGGACAAATAAGGAAACATAAACAAAGACATAAGATGCATTTAGTTTGTACTTGCCTGAGCGTTTGAAGATTTGTGTTAAGCAAAAAAAAAAAAAAAAAAAAAAGTGGTAGTAGGCAGGCAGGCCTGAACCTGTACCGCGAAGGAGGAAAAGAACGTGAAAAAAAAGAAAAGAAAAAAAAAGTGACGTCTTTGCCGTTGCGATGATTTAAATTAAGGATAGACAATCAAAAAGAGGAGATTACTTTTGAAAATATCGGCAAAAAAAGTGACTCCTCCTTGCAGAAAAGTGCCCAGTTCGTCATAGACTCTTGAAAATACAATATGTTATTGTGATACATCTTCTGAGATGACTGACTAATTTTTATGATTTCAAGTTCAAAAGAACAGCTACAGCAAGACTTGGAATACGTCCTACTAAAGCCTTTAATAATCCTCCTTTATAATAAGATCTCTTGATTACCGAAGACGCAACATAAAACAAAAAAATTTTAAATAAAAAAAAAATATCGTTTTTTGGGCCATACGTGAAACTTCTTGGTCTTCTGGCTAAGATCCAAGAGTAATACCTGTTCTGTCTGAAGAGGGTATAAAATTATTGTGGGGGTCTCCGTTCGTGCCAGGCATCCATACAATGGGAATATGTCACAGACTCCTATAAGGATATTGGAGATAAACCGTATAACCAAATATATTTTGACACTACATTAGCCAGATTACTGAGATAAATACTTTTTTACAGTTTTAACAAAAGGGATACAATAGTAACACGGAGTCTTCATTCACGCTGAACGACCACAAAATGAATGCCTACCAGCAATATATTATATATGAAAAAATGCTGCTGTTGAATTTTTTTTTTGAGGTCACCACTTCTTGATAAGTGGTGACCTCAAAAAAAAAAAAAAAAAAAAAATTCAAGAAAAAAAATCAAGGCCCGGAGGCCACTCAGGGATAAGGGTTATTGCGTGTACCGTAATAAATGAGATAGTATTGTAGTAATCATTAGTATTGGAGATTTGATAGAGTGTCTTAAGAGGGCGGTTTGTCAGGAATTTGTTTATGTTGGACTTGAAAACATCCAAGTTGTAGTCAGGTGGGAAATAGGCAAATGGAAGAGAGTTCCACAGTCGTGCACTTCTGAGAAAGAAGCTCTGCTCATGGAATCTACGTTTGGATTTAGGCACAGACAAAGAGTGGGGAAAATTATTGACAGTAGTTTTAGCCAGACGGGTGTTTCTCGTGAAAGATTGGCGTGGGGGGGGGGGACCAGAGATTAGAGTTCAGATGAGCACCTGCCATGGAAGTAACGATAAAACAAATACAGGCCCACAACGTCTCTTCTGTGGGAGAGAGGCTGCAGGGAAGAGAAAAGGGCATCCCCCACTAAGCTACAAAGTCTATTTTGTACTTTGTCAAGGCAGGATAGGCTGTTTTTAGCAGCTCCTGCTCAGATGTGGCAGCAGTACTCCATCCTTGAATGTACTTGACTTTTATACAGATAGAGAATTGCATCAGTAGTGAGATATCTTCTGGAGCGGTAGAAGGATCCCACCATTTTCCCAACATCCTTGGCAACAGACCTGATGTACGTGTTCCATTTCAGATCAGCCAAACTTTATGACTTTCTCCTTTCTTTATTATCTAAATTATCTTCTCTTTTTGGCACTGTCTAAATTTTCGACAAGCTACACTCAACGGTGTAGGTCACTCAAATAGATAAATAATTTCTTACATATGGAAGGGGTTTTGTTTGACTTTAACTCCTTTCTTTATTATCTAAACTAGCCTCGGTGCCCGGCGTTGCCCGGATGTTTGGAGGTGTGTTGAGAAAAAAAAAAAAAAGGTGGTAGTAGACGGACAGGCTCGAACCTGTGCCGCAAAGGAGAAAAAGAACATGAAAAAAAAAAAAATGGTTCAGGCTTTCTCAGTGAGTTATAGACATTGTTATTTTTTTCTTTTCTTATTGTTTTTCTTCATTGTTCATAGTCAACCTCTTCTGGTGATAATAAGTAATAAAGTTTTGCTGTAAGTCTTTGAGCAGTATATATTCCAGTGTTGCTATTTTTTCTTTCACCTTGAGAGAACATGCAAAAGTTTATTTTCGCATGGACTGTAAGACAACCTCCTATAATATTTTATAACAAAAGAATCGTCACATAAAAAGAAAACAAAATCTCTTCCATATATAAGAAATTATTTATTTATTTGAGTGACTTACACTGTTGGGTGTAGCTTGCCGAAAATTTAGACAGTGTCAAAGAGAGAAGATAGTCTATAATATAAATCTAACCTGTCTGTTTAAATGTATGTATGTTTGTATGTCTGCCTAAAACTTTCGACAGAGGTGACGCATAATAGCATTAATTTAAACCGTCACCACTTCCGGTTTGGTGATGGGTGCAACAGCAAAAATGTTACATTATTTTTTTTTTCACATTCTTTTCCTCCTTCGCGATATGGGTTCAAGCCTGCCTGCCTGCCTACTACCCTTTTTTTTTCTTTTTGCTCAACACACACCTCCAAACACCCAGGCAAATGCTGGGCACCCAGGCTAGTCTGAAATATTTGATTAACATTGTTTTCATTTATTGAAAAGCAAAAACATCTTTTACCATCGAATTTGGTTTCAAAAATGAATTCTTAAATATATTATTTGCATTGCATTGGTTTTTAAAAATTTAAAATTTGCATTCAAATTGAAACATTGAGAAAAAAAAAAAAAATTGATAATTCATTTCGTGTATCCAAGTGATTTTCTCTTGATTAAAACATTTATTTTTTTTTATAATAATTTCACCCCAAACAAGGCACAGTGCCACTTTGCAGTAGGGAGCTATTACACTTGAACTTCTGCATGTCAGTACAGTTGGAAAAGCAGAATCTCGGAAGGGAGTTCCAAAATCTAGCAATTCTGGGGAAGAAACTATTGGAGTTGGTTGGTTGGTTGATTGTTTTACGGCATATCAACCCTTTTCAGGTTATTTAATGCCGAATACAAAATTTGAAGAAAAATATTTTGATAGACTATATTTGTTGTCTTCAAGTCGGTTTCTATTTAACCCATAGTTGGGACCCTAACAGGTACTACCACTCCGGGTCAGAGTGGACCTGGGAGCAATGGCAATTAAAGGGTGGCTCCACACTCCCAAAGTCCGCAAGCTGGGGCCTCACCACTGGATATAGTTTAAGGTCATATCCAGGACCTACTATTGGAGTAGAAGGCTTTCTTATACCTAGGGATCTCTGTGTAGGGGTGGGATTTAGCTGCTTGTCGGGAGTATTTACGTTGAGGGTGTATAAGTGCTTGTAGTTCGTCATTTTTATAAATATTACATATTTTGTTTTTACTTTTAATGACGATTTTAAAAGGTTTTCAGCTATGCTGAAAACAAATATCACATTTAAATTTGGCGTAGGCAAGTAGTTTTTGGGATATTAAGACATTTATTTTCAATTGATTATGTCAGTGGTGTTCACCATCTTTTAAGGGAGAGGAGGGGTGTTTTGTAACACCCATGCTGTTGTGTAGTCGAGGGGGGGGCATATTGGAGGCAACATATAATCGTGACTCAGAACAAGGATGATAATGACATTTATATAGATTACCCACACACAGTTCTTATTTATAACACATAGGAGATGCGAATTCATTATTGAAGGAATGTGTAATGCAGTTCCTTTACATCAGAGGGGGGGAATCATTACTGATAATGGAGGAGGGGACATAACTTGGAAGGGGGTTATATAAACTTTGTTTACAAGATGATAGACAAAACACAGTTACCTTTTCCTTTTTTAATGACGATGACAACGAGAAAAGTTTACAAATATTAAATGATACTTTATTCATACCAGTTGGATGATTGATGATTGTCAGGGATTCAAGCCTTTATGACTACGTGGTCTCCTCTTCCCCCCTTTCGCCTCTAAGAGGCATCAGCTTCCAGTCTGACCAACTCTCTGAGTCTCTTTGGCTCTGACTGTGATTATGATTCTGATTTTTCTAACCTCGAACCCTGTCTCAATATATTGAGAATCTCCTTTCTTGATGACGTCAGAGGCCTGCTTAGATTTTACCTATGTATGTCCAAACACACTTTTGGCAAACAAAGAATTCCCAATTTTAATTGTTCAATATCTAACCTATTTTCAATCAATATTTCTAAAACTCGTATTGTCCATTCTTTTAACTGACATATTTAATATCCAGTTACAGCACCTAGAATTCCCAAATGGTCGCCCTTCTGGTACTAACCAGGCTCAATGTTGCTTAACTTTGGTGATCTGATGAGAACTGGTATGTCAACGCGATTATGCCGTATATGAGATACATAGATATTCAAATATTCAAATAAAGTTCATGTTTATCTCTCAAACACTATAAACAATTTCCCTCACTCTTTATCTGTGCTTAAATCTAAACGCAGATTCCATGAACAAAGCTTCTTTCACAGAACTGTCCACATGTGGAACACTGTTCTGCTGGACTGCTTCCCGGTTGAATACAACATAGTAGCTTTCAAATCCAAATTTAAACAAGTTCTTGTTTAGCCGTCCCCATAAATAATCAAATTTTACCCAATTTACACCATTAACGATTACTACATTGCCTTCGGGACAAGATCAAAGTGTAGTATCTGTTCTTCAGATGCTGCACTTCTATTTCTTGTTCTCTTTCGGTGGAGGAGAAATCCTTCACGACTGAGACAATTTTTATTTTTGTACCTTTTCTCCACGTTAAAAAACGACCCTGGTGTCTAACTCTGTCCCGTGGGGAGGCATAGTAAATAGGTACATTATCACCTTATCCTCAAGTGGTCTTCAGGCCTTAATAAGTGGCGACTCCCAAGTTAAAAAAAAAAAATAAAAATACCAAGTTAGTAACGAAGTTGAAAACAATTTTCCTCTGGTCAATTAACCATTTAAATATGTTATAGTATATCTTTCTTGTGGTCTCTTTATCTTACTGGATTCCAGGACAAGAGTTTATCTTGTCTGGTGGAGTATCCAGCTTCGTGCTGTTACTTGAGGTAACATCACTTGGAGAAGGTGCACCTTATAAAATCTAATATATGTTAGCCATACCTTATTTAGTTACGAAATGTGATTTTGAAAATTTAGTCACGGTTTAGTTCTAGAGAAAAGCATCCTCGTGCCAGATTGTTCTGACAAATCCTTGTATAGAGAATAGTGTCCAGTAGGCATTCAAGTTGTGTGCACGTCCAGAGAGAAGAATAGGCTGGGCTGAGGAGAAATACAGGGTGGAGAGGAGAGAGATAAGTTAAAATGGGGGTGGGGAAAAAAAAAAAGAGAGAGATAGAAGTTGTGTTACATTTTTGCCCTGGGCAATGCCCGTTAGCCTTGCTAATGTTTAAAAATAATACAAACTCACCTTGATAACGCCAACGATGGTTGTCGTCAGAGCAGAGTTATACGCCGTACACAAGACAATCGAGTAATTCAAGACAAAACCCATCACGCAGGATAACAAGAACATGAACACAAACAATGGATTCTTCCAGTCGGGAAAGTCCAAAACCTGCAGAAAAAAAAAAAAAAAAAACATTTAGAAAATGTGAAAAAGAAGTTTCTGTGGACAATTTCCAGACTTCCCTTGAACAGCTAGACTTTGGAATTCCCTTCCTGCTGCCTGCTTCCCTGGCTGTAATGATATGCAGAAGTTTAAATGTAACATAAACAAATATCTTGTTAATCTTTCCTAGACATGGCCCCAAATAGTAGCCCCTTACGCCCAAGTGACTATATGCTTTGTAAGGGGGTGAACACGAGTAAAAAAAAAAAAAAATATATTTTTTTACTCTTTTTCATCTTAAAGTTTAAACTTCTGTAGATTAGTACAGTCAGAGAAACCGGAAACAGGGAGGGAATTCCAAAGATTCAAGGAAGGAGTAGAAAGCTTTCTGGCATCTAGGGACCTCAAAATTGAAGGTGAGATTTTGCTGCCTATCAGGTTATCTATGTCGAGGTAACAAGTGTTACAAGTTCATCAGCACAGGGATACAAAATTGCTGTGATGGGACAGAGGTTGGAGCTTGGCTGATAGTTCGGGACCTATTAAATTGTAGACTGTTTTTTGGACCCTGTCTAAGAGTGAGAGACAAATGGTAGATGCAGCAGTCCAGATGTAGCAACAATACGCCATGCATGGACGAATCGTAGCTTTGTAAAGATATAGAAAGGGAGCCCACCTTCTTTGCAGCAGCCTTGGCAATGTCCTCAATCTATTTGTCCCAATCCATATTGCATGTGAATGTTAAGCCAAGGAGTTTGAACGATAGGCTCTTAGATAGGATCTTATTTGTCATGGTAAAAGTTTAATCATGTTTTTACATTTTTATGAAAACCTCTGTTTGTTGGTTTGTCACGTTTAATTTTAAAATAGCATTTTCGCCAGTCTGTCATGAATCAAGGATACATTCTCAACAACTACAAGGTGCCTTAAATAAGTTTCCAGACTTTTTTTATACAGAAATTTAAAATTGTCGCCGACTTTTTAAAATTCAGTATGTTATTGCTATACATCTTATGAAATGACTGACCAATTTTTATGATTTCAGGTTCAAATGAACAGCTACAGCAGGAACTGTAATGCATCCTACTAAAGCCTGATTGTCACGGCTGGTGAATTTCAAAAATGCAATCTGGACAAGAGGACACTTTAGAAGAATGATATGCAATAAAATTCTGTTTTAAACTTGAAAAAGATGCTACAGAAACGTATGGAATGCTTCAGACTGCTTTTGGACCATCTTGCATGAATTGAGCATTAGTTTGTGAGTGGCATAAGAGATTCAAGGAAGGTAAGGAGTCTGTGAGCGATTATGAGAGGTATGGGAGGAGTAAGGAAGTCAGAACACCAGAGTTGATTGGTCAAATAAAGAATTTCATGGATAAGGACCATCGTGTGTCTATAGAGACAATAAGTGCACAGTTTGATGTCAGTGTGGGAACTGTACACACAATTATTCGCAAGGAACTGTAGATGCAGAAGATTTGCGAGAAGTTTGTCCCAAGAGTGCTCAGAGAAGATCACAGACTATTTGACCAAGATGGGCATCAAGACAGTTCCTCACTCTTCCTATAGTCCAGACCTTGCTCCCCGTGATTTTTGGTTATTCCCTAAGCTCAAGGAAAACTTTAGAGGCTGTCATTATAAGGAGATGAAAGAGGCTGTGACAAAGGTCATTGACATGCTCATACATGATGACTTCCAGGGGCCTTCCAGAAGTTGTTGGAATAGTATAGCAAGTGCATTGCAGCCGGAGGAGATTACTTCGAAGGGGACTAGAGTTTCATGTGAGTACTATTAATAAAAGTGCCGATATGAAAAAGGTCTGGAGACTTATTGAAGGCACCTCATATTTCTCTCTCACAGTAAGAAATGTGACACAAGGATCAGAAAGTGGGATTGAAAAGTCAGCAGCCTCAAGGACGGGCACTCTGACCTGCAAAAACTACCTGTGCAACCCTGTCAGCATCACCTGATAAGGCCGCTTCAGCTGATTAGCAATAAACTAATCCTCTTCTTAAAGAGAGAAGGCAAAGCCTGAGAGGATGGACCTCCCAGAACTGCACAGGACCAGCTTTATCTGGAATGAACAGAGAAAAGGTCATAACAAGAATGATCTAGACTCCGTTGATTTTGGTGCCAAGGCTCAAAGTCTATCAGTTGGGCCGAGGTATGGATCTATCCATTCCTAGGTCGTCAATCCTCCTAGGCTTTTTCTTCTTGCATTTGAGAAGGAGTTTAGTTTATTATTAATCGCTTGAGACTAGAGAGTCCAAAGGTGGCTTCCTCTGGTCGTTAAAACTTTTATTAGACATCGTTCCAGTGTTGGAGTATCATCACAATAAGCTTTAATAAAGTGTTAAATTTGAAATTTCATACAGATTTTTTTTTTTTTTTTTTTTTACATAGGAGTAACCTCTTATCAAGGCCCAGAGGCCATTTGGGGATAAGGGTTATAGAAGGTACAATAATCAATAGGATAATATTGTAGCAATCGTTAGTAATAGAAATTTGGTAAATTGGATTACTTAAGGGGACAGTTCATCAAGAATTTGTTTATGTTGGACTTGAAGACAATCAAGTTGTAATCAGATGGGAAGCAGGCAAATGGAAGAGAGTTTCACAGGCATGCAATTCTAAGAAAGAAGCTTTGTTCGTGGAATCTACGTTTTGATTTAGGCACAGAAAAAGAGTGGGGAAAATTATTGACAGTGGTTTCAGCTAGACGGGTGTTTTTCGTGACAGATTGGACCAGAGATTGGAGCTCAGACGAGCACTTGCCATGGAAATTCCCAAGTTCTCTGAGATGTACCTAAAAATTACTGGACGTTACATCAACTGAAATGTTGCAAGAACGGCATCAACGAATATAACAAATGTGAATATAACATCAGAGATGAGAATTGTAATCCAAATAATCCAAATTATCAATCCTCATCTCAAAAATTTGACAGATAAAAAAAATAAATTATTGTTACTTACTCCAGTCAGACCGCCTGTCGTTTTGGCCACGATCGCTGCTGGAATCAACATGAATAAACCGTTATAGAATAACAAACCATTTTTACCAAGATCCTAAAAAACAAAAGAAAAATAACATTCAGATATTAGCGATGGATGATCCCAATATTGCCCTCCCGCCCATCCGATTCCAATGCAATTACTGATTTTTTTAAAACCTTTAAATATTTGAGGGGTTTTTTTGTTTTTTTTTTTGTTTTTTTTACAGATTACCATAAAAACCCACTTATATATATTTTCGTAAACTTATAACATACGTGTGGGTCGGTTGGTTGGTTGTTTTTGTTTTACGGCATATCAACCCCTTTCTGGGTTATTTAATGCCGAATCCAAAGATTTTGGAGAAAAATCTTTTTAATAGAATATATTTGTTGTTTTCAAGTCGGTTTCTATTTAACCCATAGTTGGGACCCTAACAGGTACTACCACTCCGGGTCAGAGTGGACCTGGGAGCAATGAAAATTAAGGGGTGGCTCTACACTCCCCAAAGCCTGCAAGCTGGGGCCTCACCACTGGATATAGTTTAAGGTCATATCCAGGACCCATACGTATGGGAGACGGTGACCTATAGATTTTAGATGTAGCACAAGGTGTTGGGTTTCAAAAATTCAAGTCAGGAGATTTGTCTCTCCGTGATGAGCCTTACAATGGACAACGACACGTTTTGCATGACACAGTCCTAAAGGCGGCCATTGAAGAGGACAACGTGTGGTGAACTTGCAAGACAGTTTAACATTTCCGATGAAACAGACTTCACCTGCATCGCATAGAGAAGACATACAAACTGAGCAAATGGATTCTGCGAACGCGACTGGAGGTCCACAATGGACGAGTGGCAGCCTGCATCTTGCTGCTTCCTCGCCACCGTATTGCATCCTTATTCAATGATGAGAAGTGGGTACTATACAAAATGGTGATCAATAGATTTTGTTAGATATTGAGCCATTAATTTTTGTTCTACATTCTTGTGTCCCATAAAAATGACTGGAATTGTAGTTATCACTGAAAACAAAAATTTTTACATTCCAGGTCAGGAGGTTATGAGTTACACAACGCAAAATAAAATGTTGGGCTCTTTAAACTTTTTATTCATATAAGTAAATCATATAGGGTATTCAGTATTCTTCCATTACCCAACTGCTTTTCCTTGGTTTCTGAATTTCTGAGATGAGGATTATTATTCGTATTATTTGGATTCATTGGACTACTGCTCTCATCTTGAGTGTGATTTTCACAACGTTTCAGTCGATGTAATCTCCGACCTTCTTCAGGTGTATCTTGTTGAACTCTGGAATGTTTCTGTTGCATTCTTAACTAAAAAAAAAAATTATAAATCCTTATCTTAAAAAAAAAAAGAAAAAGAAAAGAAAGAAATTCAGAAACTTAAAATGCAATACTCACTTTTGCATCCAATTTCTTTTTGGTATAAACTCCATTTAAAGCAGTGAAAAGATCGTTTAACAGGATGAAAATGTAACCGACGAGATCAAAGGCCAAATCAGAACTGAAAAGAAATTTTTTTGAAAGATGAAAAAAAAAACAAAAACAACAAATTTATTTAAAGAAAAGAATAAATGACGTTATATTAAGTTTATACATTTTTTTAAAAATATTTTTTGATTTTTACACTTCTAAATTTTTGAGGTTCAGATTTATTACAGTAGAACTCCATGAAATGACATTAAAAATTAGTAACAAAATACAGTACAGTATATAATACACATGTATATAATCAAATAACATTATAAATAACAATGTAAGGCGGGGCAAATACCATAACCAGGGGCATAAAAAACATCATATTCCACATTGTAACCTGAAAAAAAAAAAAAAAACATATCCTAGGGTCACTGGATCCCGGGGTTCTATTGTATATATATATATATATATATGATGATTGCAACGTCTTGTCAGACGAGTGCCACTCCCTCAGACATTTAAAATCCATGAGCCCAAATGTCTGAGGGAGTATCTATACAAATATGATGTTACAGAGTCTTAGCTTTGTACGACAGCTAAGTCTCTCTCTCGGTTCCAAATGTTGAGATCCAGCAACAAGCAAGAGCAAGATAGCCAGCAACAAATTAAACTGCAGACCAGCTTAATGCGGGTACTGGTCTTCCGCTTTATGGTTTTTTAAATCAGAGATTTGCTTCTCCTAGAAAGGTTGCCTTCACCACGGCTTACGGGAGCCCTCTCTACCCCAATACACATATACATGGTGCTAGTTGGCCGTTGACCCAGAAAAAGAGTTCATTCGCCCTGTGTGTGTATATATATTATATATATATATATATATATATATATATATATATATATATATGTATATATATACACACACATATACAGTAGAACCCCGGAACACAGCATTAAAAATTAGTAAGAAAATACAGTACAGTATACACATGTATATAATGAAATAATATTATGAATAACACTGTAAGGCAGGGCAAATACCATAACCAGGGGCCGGAAAAACATTGTATTCCACATCGTAAGCTGAAAAAAGGTATCGTAGGGCCACAGTATCCCAGGGTTCTACTGTACTTGTTTCGCATTTTTCTAAGATGGCGACCAGCATGCCTGATGAAGGTCGGAGCCTACACAGACTGAAACGTTGTGCAAATGATACTCAAGATGAGAACGATAATCATAAGTAATACAAACTTTTTGTTGTTTTGTTTTACGGCATATCGACTCTTTTTGAGTTATTTAATGCTGAATGCGATAATTTTTGAAAAAAAACGGAGAAACAAATGCATTTAAAGAAAATAAATGATGTTAGATTTATATTAGTTTTTTGAATATTTTATTTTGCGGCATATCAATCCTTTTCAGGTTATTTAATCCAGTAATTTTGAAAAAAAAAGTTTTTATGCTTCAAATTTTTTTTTCATCTTTTAAAATATTTATCCACGTTGTTTAGTTTGGTTGTCTTGTTTTATGGCATATCAACTCTTTTTGGGTTCAACCATTTTTGAAAAAGTTTTTATGCTTCAATTTCTTCATATCTTTAGATATTCATTCATGGTGTTTGGTTTGGTTGTTTTGTAAAAAAACAAAAAAACAAAAAAAACAAATAACTCTCGAATGTAAAGTCATTGCTGAAATCAAAAAATATATTTCCAAGCAAAAATGGCAGCATAAATACGGTTAGAAAAGTTTCCCCAGGCTAAGATTTAATCCAGTCATGATCAGCAGAAGCTTAGTGGTATTCTCATTTCAACATGGAAAAATTAATACTAGAGAATTCAACAAGATTCAGTTATTTTATAAAACAATTCTGGCATTTGATTTTGAATAGCCCAAATTTATAAAAAGGTATAAGGTGCCGTCAACAAGTTTCCGGACTTTTTTTGTATCGGCACTTTGATAGTACACACATGAAACTCTAGTTTCCTTCGAAGTAATCTCCTCCAGCTGTAATGCACTTATTGTTCTGTTCCAACAACTTCTGGTAGGCCTCATGGAAGTCCTGTTGTGTGTGCGTGTCAATGATCCCCTCCCCCATCACAGCCTCTTTCATCTCAATTGCCTCATAATGACAGCTTCTAAAGTTTTCCCTCAGCTTAAGGAATAACCAAAAGTCACAAGGAGCAAGGTCTGAACAATAAGGAGGATGGGGAACTGTCTTGATGTCCATCTTGGTCAAATAGTCTGTGACAAGAATGGAATTGTGGACAGATGCATTCATGCAAATCTTCGCGTCTTCAGTTCCTCGCAAATAATTGTGTGCACAGTTCCTACACTGACATCAAACTCTATAGACACACAATGGCCTTATAGAAATAACATACTGAATTCCCAAGAATCTACAATAATTTTAAATACCTGTACAAAAAAGTATGGAAACTTATTGAAGGCAGTCTGTATTCCTTGACAAGGTGTTAAAAATATTTATGCAATAACAATATATTCATCTATTCGTCTAGCCGAATCCACTGTGAAAAAATTCCCCCACTCTTTATCTGTGCCTAAATCAAAACGTAGATTCCATGAACAAAGCTTCTTTCTTAGAACTGCACGCCTGTGGAACTCTGTTCCGTCTGCCTGCTTCCCACCTGACTACAACTTGAATGTCTTCAAGTCCAACATTAACAAATTCCTAATGAACTGCCCCCTTAAGTAAACACTTCATCAAATCTCCACATTAACGTACTGTACTTGCAATAACCCTTATCCCTGAGTGGCTTCCAGGCCTTGATAAGTGGTGACCACCGTGTAAAAAAAAAAAAAGAAGAAAATTAACTTTTTAGTTGTTTCGTTTTACGGCATATCAATCCTTTTCAGGCTATTTAATGTTGAATCCAATAATTTTAGCAAAAAGTTTTGGTTTTCATACAGTTGTTGTCGCCCTGATACTACTTTCGCTTATTATTCACATAGCCCTATTCTGAATTCGTAGCAGTGGGTCGGCATCAGTGAAATTTTTTTTTTTTTTTTAAGTTTAACCTATTTCAAACGGATATAAATTATTGTACAGTTAAAATAATTTAAAACAAGAATCATTTTTTGTATTTCGAATTATTAATTTTATCGCGGACTATTATCCTCATCTTTCTTAGTTATTGTTTCACAACGTTTCAGCCAACTCTGGCCTTCGTCCGGTGGTAACCGCAACGGGATAAATTAATAAATTATTCTCATCTCAATAATGAATTCCATTTGAATAATATATATACACCATTCGGTACGGTTGTTTTTGTTTCACGGCATATCAACCTTTTTCAGGTTATTTAATGCCGAATCTAGTTATTTTGAGGAACGATTTTTAATGGAGTATATTTGTTTTTTAAGTCGGATTCTATTTAACCCATAGTTGGGACCCTAACAGGTACTACCACTCCGGGTCAGAGTGGACCTAAGAGCAATGGCAATTAAAGGGTGGCTCCACACTTCCCAAGGCCCGCAAGCTGGGGCCTCACCATTGGATATAGTTTTAGGCCATATTCAGGACCCATTCGGTACGGAACCTACCATGGAAGATCAGATAATAAATAAACGTGGATTTATAAGATCAAAAATTCCAACCTTGATCGCTCTTTGGAGCCCGTGGACCAATGGATAGAGACATTGAATTGTCTGAAGATAGCAGTTTCAATCCTACCCAAAGCCGGCCAGAGGCTTACTTGGCCAAAACGTGGTGAAATGACAACTATGGATGGCAGTAATTGATGAGAACGCAGTTAGGAGATTCAGAATTCCTATCCCGTCGCGGTTACCACCTGATGGAAGACCAGATGAATATTTGGCCGAAATGTGAAACAACAACTAAAAAAAGATGAGGATAATAGTCCGCAATAAATAAAAATTAATAAATAATGCTCATCTCAATAATGAATTCCAATTAAATAATATATATCAAATTATTTAGTCAAGTAAAAATTTCATTTTTAAAATTAAAAAAAAAAAATACTATGAAAAAAAATAGATTATGTTAAATTCAGTTTTTATGATATTTTTGTTTATTAAATTGTTAGATAATTTGCTAGAATAACTTAAAGTTTAATTATTATTAGTGATTTTTAGTTTTAAACTTTTTTTTCCTGCAGCCTCTTTCCCACAGAAGAGACATTGCGAACCTGTCCCCACTATCGTTATTTTCATGACACGTGCTTGTCTGAGTTCCAATCTATCATCCCTGCCCCCCTTGCCAAATTTTCCCAAAAAACAGTCAACTAGCTACAACCACTACCAACAATTTCTATCTGTGCCTAAATCTAAACGCAGAATCCATGAACAAAGTTCTTTTCTTAGAACTGTCCGCCTGTGGAACAATGTTCAGCTAGCCTGCATTCCGGCCAATTTCTTGGCCTTCGGGCCAAGATCAAAGTGTAGCATCTGTTCCGGCAGATACTGCAAGCTAGGACTAGCTATGACTAGCAAAGACCAGATGTGGGGGCAACCCCACATGCTTGACCTTTAACCAGCTCCCATTTCCCACCTCTCGGGAGCTGGTCCCCTTTTTCCCTTCCCCCTCCCTTCACTCCTCACATTAAAAATCGGCCTTGTGCCTAATTTGCTCGGTGGGGGAGCAAATAAATACCATCTGTTCCTTCAGATGCTGCACTTCTATTTCTTGTTCTCTTTCGGTGGAGGAGAAATCCTTCACGACTGAGACAATTTTTATTTTTGCACCTTTTCTCCACATTAAAAAACGACCCTGGTGTCTAACTCTGTCCCGTGGGGAGGCATAGTAAATAGGATCAAAGTGTAGTATCTGTTCTTCAGATGCTGCACTTCTATTTCTCGTTCTCTTTCGGTGGAGGAGAAATCCTTCACGACTGAGACAATTTCTATTTTTGTACCTTTTCGCCACGTTAAAAAACGACCCTGGTGTCTAACTCTGTCCCGTGGGGAGGCATAGTAAATAGGTACAATATGGTAATCTTCAAGTTCAATGTAAACAAGTTCTAATTGAGCCATCCCTTAAATAATACAAAATTCTACCCAATCTATATCATTAACGATTACTACACTTCCACTTTACATTCATTAGCTCTTATCCTCGAGTGGCCTTCGGGTGTTGATAAATTGTAACTCTTTTGTAAAACAAAAAAACTGCTGTGGAGAAAAAAATGTGGAAATATACATACCTGCTCAATTACACCTTAAATTGCTGCGTCACCAACATTTAATATTTTTAATTACTGTGCAGGTGGAGGGACATTAAAAAAATAGTAATCCAAGAATTGATCAATGGCTACTGTCTTGCATTCATTTCACTTTTGTCGTCCAATCAGGTCATCCGATCTAAAGGCGTCTTGAAGGCTCACATTACACGTCCATCGTACCGTTTTCATATCTTAGCGTATCATAATATATAGACTTAGCATATCATAATATATAGACTTAGCATATCATAATATATAGACTTTGCACCATCTGTTGAGAAAGCAATAAGTTTTCTCCAAATTAGTTCCACGTTTTTCAAATGTACAATCAATATTGTCCGTCGTATCTTGAAGGTTTATATTTCTTGGACAGTTGAAATGAAACTGGATACTTTTTAATAAACAAATTATTAGTTTTTTTGACAGCAGATGTTAAGCTGAATATGATGATTCAATTCAAATAATTTGATTACCGTTATCAACTTCCCAAACTGGAAACTGTCCGTAAACTAACAATGACTGTAATGTTACACAGGTAGACCCAACACGTTGTAGCAGAGTATGTCACAAGGAGCATAGGACAAGTAATAACTTGACTCCATTTTTCTTTGTAACACCAATATTTATTTCTTTATTCTCCCACCATGCATGACTTCTCATTATGGCTGTGACGTCACCCACCTCTTTAACAAACTCTCAAAAGTGCTAAGTGTGATGGTTGTCTGTGCACAGTCTTTTTCTTCGCATTTTTTTGCCTTAGTCATAACCACGTTAATAGATTAATAGAAACTGACTACTTTCACAATTGTTCTATCAGCCACTTTTTGTTGACTCTTTATTTAATTCGAAAACCACCATTGGCGTCCATAATATCACACCAGTTTCGACAGTGAAAAAAAGGAATTGAAACAAACCTCAATTGTCGGAAATATTTTCTCGACTCAACTCGTACAGGGTGGAACAATAAAAGTGTCACCCTAAAGAAAACAACACTACAAATTTATTTTAAAACTATTGAAAAAAATCAATTCAGGTAACTTGATTATGTAGTATAGGTGACATCTATTCAATGTAGCTGCCTTCAGCCTCAATTACCGTCTAGATACCAGTCTGGAACTAGGAGCATGCCTTTTTCGGGAGTTCGGCGAATACTCAATGGTGGCTGGTTGGTTGGTTGTTTTTGTTTTACGGCATATCAACCTTTTTCAGGTTATTTAATGCCGAATCTAGTTATTTTGAGGAACGATTTTTAATGGAGTATATTTTTTTTTTTTTTAAGTCGGTTTCTATTTAACCCATAGTTGGGACCCTAACAGGTACTACCACTCTGGGTCAGAGTGGACCTGGGAGCAATGGCAATTAAAGGGTGGCTCCACACTCCCCAAGGCCCGCAAGTTGGGGCTTCACCATCGGATATAGTTTTAGGTCATATCCAAGACCTCAATGGTGGCAGCTATCAGGCTGGCTTTGGAGTTGTGGGAGGTCATGTTGGTGATATTTTCGATGTATGACCAAACGAAGTAGTCCAGTGGGTTCAGGACGGGGGAGGAGGGGAGCCAGTGAGAGAAGAGTACAAAATTGTAGCACTCCTTCTGAAGCCAATCCTGGATCTCTTTGGACTCGTAGGCCAACTCAGAGTCCTGCTGCTACACCCAGCGTCTGCCAGTGACTATTTGATTGCAATAGGGGATCCTTATACCCTTCAGCACATCCATGTACACTTTGGTGTTGACTTTCAAGCCGACTTCGAAGATGTGAGGTGGCATGATATGGCCCTCATTTGAAAGCATACCAAAGACCATAACCATCGCCGGAAACTTTGTTTTTATCACCCGGAGCATCTCCCTGTTATTCGTGGCAATCACGCAATGCATTTTGAGGGTGTTGGCAATGGTCCTGTTGTCATAACTTGGATCGATAGAGCATGTTGTACAGCAGCGCATCTCCGATCTCGCTCGTAGAACATTGTGTCGCTTTCAGACATAATAGAAGGCTCCTATCTTTGGATTTGTACACAACTGGCCAACTAGTAAATGGTCTGCAACAAAAAAGAAAAACCAGTTTTCATCAAACGGAAATGGAATCATGTCGTCTTTTTTAGGGCGACAATTTTATCGTTCCACCCTGTATTCCATGTGATCTACCTGCTGAGTTACCTGTGGTGAGAATACAATTTCGAAGTAGTACTCAGTTTAAAAGATCAAGTCAATCACTTCTTTCCATTTTGTCTGCTGCCTGCATAGCCAATGGGAAAGTAGGATTCCTTTTTTGTATAGAATTTCCCGTATTATTTATCTGGGTCTAAAGTTGAACATAAATTTCATGAGCAAAGTTTCTTTTAATAGAACTGTCCGTCTGTGGAACACAATACTGTGGGCCTGCTTCCCAGCTTACTATGACATGGCCATTTTCAAGTCTAATGTAAACAAATTCCTGTTGAGCTGTCCTCTTAAATAAACAAATGCTACTAAGTTTCACTGTTACTGATCACAGTGTTGTCACAATGACCAACTAATCCTAACCATTATCCTCGAATAGCTTTTGGCCCTTGATAGAGGCAAGGGGTTGTCTTTATTCGTCTGTGTATTGTCGTAACCCGAGTCATCCAAATTTATTAAATCAAAGTTGAACTCCATTTCATTTATCTCATCGACACAATGTCTCGTCTCTGTGCTAGTTTTCCAGGTACTTTTATGAAATGTGTTCCGACAAACTTTTACTTGATGGATCACTGCTTATCAAGGCTAAAAGCAACTCGAGGATGAGGTCTAATTTGAAGCAATTATCAGTTAAGAGATAAGGAACGGAGAACAAGACGATCGAGACTTATTGAACCTGGTTTGAATACTCATGGGGGAAGATTCACGATAGGAATTGTTGAAATTAAATTTGAAAGATGACTATCGGCGTCGCTAATGTCACAACAATTTAGACAGTGAAGAAAATGAATTAAAGTAATAGAGTTCAATTGCCGGAAATATTTTCTTAAGTCGTACATATTCTAGTTGAAAATACACTCGTTTGGTTAAACAATGGACAGAGGCAGAATAAATGTCTTCCTTTGTTGGTGCATGCAAGTATAAAAAAATAAAGCAACACAAACATATTGCATGTATGCGTGATACCATTGTGGAAGAGAACCCTTCAAATGTTAATGTCCACATTTTAGTTAAATTTAAGTTGAATCAGTATCAATTCAATTCAAATGTATCGATTCAATTCAAGTGTATCGATTCAATTCAAGTGTATCGATTCAATTTAAATGTATCGATTAAATTTAAATGTATCAATTAAATTTAAATGTATCAATTAAATTTAAGTGTATCAATTAAATTTAAATGTATCAATTAAATTTAAATGTATCAATTAAATTTAAATGTATCAATTAAATTTAAATGTATCAATTCAATTTAAATGTATCGATTCAATTTAAATGTATCGATTCAATTTAAATGTATCGATTCAATTTAAATGTATCAATTAAATTTAAGTGTATCAATTAAATTTAAGTGTATCAATTAAATTTAAATGTATCAATTAAATTTAAATGTATCAATTAAATTTAAATGTATCAATTAAATTTAAATGTATCAATTCAATTTAAGTGTATCAATTCAATTTAAATGTATCAATTAAAACCTGATTGAGATAATCTGGCTGTCTAGACCATCGCTATCATTCAGTTGAAGCCGGCTCATCTTGTGTCTGCTAAAGCTCGGCTCCGTCATCAACTGTCAAAAACTGTACACCGTCTGTAAACTAACATTGACTCCTAAATTTAATGACTAAATCGGAAACCCTATGTCCAGTTTTTGGTGTTGATCATCGACACACCTGATTAATAGAAACTGCTTTCACAATTGCCCTTTATTAGTTGACTACTCGGAAACTAACCATTTCTTCAGAAAGATCTCGCCATCGTCTTTTCACTTATCTGACTTCCGATACGTTTTCTCTGTTTAACATTTTACATGTTGGCATGTGTTGGACAGCTTTAAGAAATTGACTTTCAAACTAACCTATCACTGGCCAGGTTGTAGCCTAATGATTGCTTTTGTAGTCGCACTATAATAAAAACAACACAAGTTGTTGGTATGACTTACCTGGCAGCAACAAATGCTCCAAAAATCATCAAAAAAACTGTTAGCTGTACCATACAAGGTGCCCGTGACCTAAAAATTAAAAAAAATATTACAGTAATAAATGGAATTTAATCAACAAACATTTTTCTGGATAGCACAAAAAATTAGTTTTTGGATAACACGAAGCAAATGTGAGTTTATTAACATGTATATGAAAATAATATCCATTGTATTTTAAATATAAGACGTGTTTTCAATAAATTTCCAGATTTTTTTTGTACAGGCATTTAAAATTGTTGTAGACTCTTGAAAATTCAGTATGTTATTGCTATACATCTTATGAGATGACTGACCAATTTTTATAATCCCAGGTAGCTACAACAGGAATTGGAATACACCCTACTAAAGCCTGAATGTCACAGATGGTGAATTTGAAAGATACAATCTGGACGCGAGGACATTTTAGAAGAATGATATGCAATAAAATTCTGTTTTAAACTTGGAAAAATAAATGCCATAGAAACGTATGGAGTGCTTCAGACTGCTTTTGAACAATCTTGCATGAATCAAGCATCAGTTTTTGAGTGACATAAGAGATTCAAGAAAGGCAGGGAGTCTATGAGGGAAGATGAGAGGTGTGGGAGGAGTAAGGAAGTCAAAAGATCCGAGTTGATTGGCCAAATAAAGAATTTCCTGTCTAAGGACTGTCGTGTGTCTATAGAGACAATAAGTGCACAGTTTGATGTCAGTGTGGGAACTGTACACACAATTATTCGCGAGCAACTCAAGATGCAAAAGATTTGCATGAAGTTTGTCCCAAGGTTATTCAAAGAAGATCAGAAAGAAAAACGTTGTCATGACAGTTTGTTACCCTCCCTATAGTCCTTGTTCCCTGTGATTTTGGATATTCCCTATGCTCAAGGAAAACCTAAGAGGCTGTCGTTATGAGACAATTAAGATAAAAGAGACTGTGATGAGGGTTATCGACACATTCACATAAGAGGACTTCCATGGTGTCTTCCAGAAGCTGTTGGAACGGTACATGTGCATTACAGCCGGAGGAGATTACTTCGAAGAGGACTAGAGTTTCATGTGTGTACTATCAATGAAAGTACCCCTACTAAAAATCTTAGATAAGAGAAAAATCCAGGTTGTCCTCGATGGTCGTACATCTGAACAATATGATATAAATGCAGGAGTGTCAGGGGTCTATCCTTGGACCTCTATTATTCCTAGTATTCATAAATGACCTCCCTAACAAAACTGTCTGTGAGATGGGTATATATGCTGATGACACCACGCTCTATAACAGACACGACAGGAAAACAAATGAACACATATCTAAAGAAATGGCAGAAACACTAGAGGACGACCTCCAATCTGTAGTGGAATGGGGACAAAAATGGATGGTCACATTCAATGCTGCCAAGACTAAACTTGTTTCCTTCAATAATTACAAGAAACCTTCTCTACCACCAATAGCAATGACCAAAGACTCTTTATCTGAAAATACATCTTTTAAACTCCTCAGCCTAACATTCACAGGAAACAGGAGTTGGAAAAATTATATTGAGAGATTGCCAGGACCGCTGCGAAGAAGGTAGGTTCTCTCTACCATGCTAGAAACCTACTGATGCCCAAAAATATCCTGTACCTCTATAAAGCCACCATTCGCCCATGTATGGACTATTGTTGTCATATTTGGGCTGGTGCGTCTGCTACTAGTCTCTTATTCTTAGACAAGGTTCAAAAGAGAGTCGCTAACCTGATAGGTCCTGAACTGTCATCTAAGCTTCAGTCTCTGTCCCATCGACGAAATGTTGCATCCCTCGTCTGTTCTACAAGTACTTTTAACGGTGAATGCTCTGACAAACTACAAGCATTGGTACCCCCTCGACGTATATAAACCTGACAAGCAGCAAAATCCCACCCCTTCACAGTTGAGATCCCTAGATGTAAGAGAGCCTTCTACTCCAGCAGTTTCTTCCCCAAAATCGCTAGACCCACATCTTGCTGCCCAACTCCCCACATAGTACCCCTGTAGCTTATGTCCCTGATAGTAGCCCCCTACAGAAAAGTGGCAATGTGCCTTGTTTGGGGTGAAAATGTAATATAAAAAAAAAAAAAAGAAAAGCAGAAAAAAAAGGAAGAAAAAAAAGAAAAGAAAAAAAAAAAGAAAAAAGAAAAAAAAAAAAGAAAAAAAGAAAAAAAAAAAAGAAAAAAAGAAAAAAAAAGAAAAAAAAGAAAAAAAAAAAGAAAAAAAAAAAAAGTTTGGAAACTTATTGAAGGCACTTCATTAACCTGACCCAAACAAGATAAATTAATAAATACTAATAAATACTCATTCATATTGTGCTACATAGTTCAATACAAATAATAAAATCACATTTAGTCCAACACCTCTTGGCGGACAATCTTCTTTTTTTTGGGGGGGGGGGGCTGTTTTAAATGTTTTCTTTTTTTTTTTTTTTTTTTTTTACATAATGTTTTACTAACTTCTTTCTTTGATGAAGAACCACTGCACGTCAAAATTACAAGTTCTTTTCTCACACAAAACCTAGACTAAAACTTCTGGTCTGTGGCCTTCATAGTTTGTGTGGGTTGCTGTGTTGCTTGCTTGTGGAAACAATTATATATCGTCTTGATTTTAAAAATCTATTATTAACAGGAAGGCGCTAAACTTGATGGTCATAAAATACGCCTAATATTTTTTTAATTCATACTGATCTTGTTTCTATTATGACAGATCCACTTCTCTATTGAATATATATATCGTAATTTAGGAATTTAAAAATTTGTGATTTGAAAAAGTTAAATTTCAAATATAGAAATTTTATTGTATGCAAGACAAAGTAAAAAAGATTTCGTTAACCCATGAGTTTCCGATGTTTATACATCTCCTCGGAGGAAAAATATTAGCAAATATTATAAAAGGTTTGCACCTAATTTGCTGTAGGTAATAAACATAGAAAATTAAATTTAGTTGGGATAGTCTTATATAAAATATTACAGTAAATATTTTGTAAAACCGATAATCACTGGATTTGCACTCCAGTAGATTTATTGCTTTTCATTATTCTGAATAATTATATATATATATATATATATATATATATATATATATATATATTAGTGTTGGGACGATTAATCGGAATCAGAAAAATTGGTACCTATTTTCCGATGCCAAAACGATTCTTTTGTCTTTTTTATTTGATTTTGTTTAAAGCAAAATCTTCCATTGCTTGTAATAATGACAAAATAATAAATATTTATTGATATTAAAATACCAGTGAAGCTAAAATCGATAGATCATTCTTCACACGTGTATTTTGACGTTTAGGAAAATATCTGCATATTTAACATGTTTTTTTACGAAAATCAGGGGAAATTATCTTATAGTTAAATAATTAGAGATTTATAACGAGTTGGAATCGGTAATTGTATCTGTTGTGGTTGCAAGGTTGAACAATAATTAGTAAGGAAATACAATGAAGACGCAAACAACAAGATAACGCAATAATAAGTGTATTAAAGAAAAGGTATATTTACAATATGTACAAATGATGGTGTCGAGTCAGAGAGTCTTGGTGGGAGGACATGTACGCTCTTCGGCGTCACTTCCGATGGCATTTGAGTAAGACACACCAAGGCCAACCTAGGCTTGCCATTTATAGTGTTATGTTATTCGCATATGCAAATAAGTGGTTGCCACCACAACAGTATCGGAATCGAGAAAAATTTTGGAATCGTCCAATCAATATATATATATATATATATATATATATATATATTTATTAGTACTGATTTCAAAAGCAAAAAAAAAAATGACTTGGGTGCCATCAGCTAAAACCGAAACCAAAACATTTAGCGCTGCAGTTGCGTTCCCATCTGAACTAATCTTGTTGCTAGGGGTTACACAAAGTTCGTTACAAGATGATGATAAACACAATTATCTTTTTCGTTTGTGATGAATGACGACACAAGACAACAGTTACAAAAATAGTTGGTTTCTTTATTCTTCAATCGGCTGATCGGTGACAGCAGGAATTCAAACTTGAATCTATATGGTCCAATCTTCTACCCTTCACTTTTAAGGGGCTTTCCTCTCCAACTGACTACCTCTCATCAACTCTTGACTCAACTCTGTCTTCCAACTCTTCTAACTCCGAACCCATAGATTCCTATATTGAGAAATTTCCTTTGTTTATGATGTCAGAAGTGTGTTTTTCAAACGTGACTAATTTTCATGTGGTTTTACATATGTTTGTCCAAACACATTTTTGGCAAACAAAAGAATCCTCAATTCTAGTTCTAACCTATTTTTAAAGAATATATTTTTAATTAGCATCGTCCATTCTTTTAACTGACATATTTAATATTCAGATTTCTGAAAGAATGGACAATCGACTCTTATTTTCTAACATCTCTATATAAATAAAATGAACTCATTTTTCCCATCTGATTTTGACATTAATAGGATTAAAAATCAAGATATTTCATGCAAATATAATATGCACAAATGGCAGAACAATATCTGAGGTGTGTTATAGGCTTATTATTTCTTAAATTCCTCGATAATCTTAGATTTCTATACTTTTTTCTGCTGAGAAGTCACGGCCAAAATCGGTTAAGATCAATGGAAGTGGTAAAATATTTTCTCTCTAATAAATTCCTCCTCCTCCTGCCACCACTTAACACCGTTTGGGGATCGTTCACAAGGAACAGTTGAGAAGAGAACACCAGTTTGGCTTCGTAGTTCTTTCATGTGAAGTTATTTAAAATCACTAAACTAAGCTGCAGTGCTCTGTGGCGTAGTGGTTAGCGTGCTGGACAATTCACATTATATTTTCACGTTCACGCCGACCTACCATAGTCGTTTTTTTTTTTTTTTTTTTTTTTTTTCCTAAACAACTGGAATGGACTTTTCTTGGTGGCCGAACTGTTAACGTTGCAGATTTTTTTTTTTTTTTTTTTCACACTTTATTTTCCTACTTTTACTCATGACTCCGGGTTTGATCCTTCCTACTTACCTACCATAACATTTTTTAAAACTCCCCCCCCCCCCCGTCCCGGAAACAAACACTCGGGCAACGCCGGGTACCTCCGCTAGTAAACAATATTTAACTATTTCTAATAGAATTAACATTACACTTAATTTCTAACATGCCATTCTCCATTATCTTAAACACTTGCCTACAGGGTTCGATTCTAACCTTATCCTAATATCATTTTCACTTATCTAGTATGTATTCTTACTTACATAAGGGGTCAGCCCTTTCATGTAACATTCTCACAGACAGATAAGAAAGTTATAAAATTAACCCACTTTTAGGTATGATTAGTTAACGCATGCACAAACTCATAGAAACGTCAGCAAGTTGAAAAGGACATTTTGTATTTCAACTTACCAACTTCTGCACACGTTATTCATCCATCCAAACAAAGTTTTTACTCGTAAACCATCCTAAGTGTATGGTTACTATTTCCTGTTAATTTCAGTCTTAGGTGTCTTGTAGTTTTGTTTTTTTTTTCATAGGCATTACCACTTATCAAGGCCCAGAGGCCACTCGAGGATGAGGGTTAAAGAGTGTACAATACTCCATCGGACGATATAGTAATCGTTAGTAATAGAAATTCGGTAAATTTGTTAACTTAAGTGGAACGGCTCATCAAGAACTTATTTACGTTGAACTTGAAGATAACCATATAGTAGTCAGCTGGAAAGCAGGCAAATGGAAGACAGTTCCACAGGTGTGCAGTTCTGAGAAAAAAAAAATTTAAGGTTTAAGAGTTTAGCTGTTAAATATTTACAGACAGACAGACACACTGTTTTATTTATATAGATTTATTTGCTGGGTTAGCTTGTCGAATGATATCATTCTAGTGATTATAAAATCCTACTTGTGAGACATTGGCCTGCGTCCTTAATAGATGACTACACCTGTTGTTAAGTATCCATATTCTTTAGTCAGACTTTATCACGGCTTTGCTTGATTTGTGTCAGTCAATAGACATTTGTCCATGTGGCACCGTGAGTCAGGTGGCAGGATACACATCTTGCATACAAGTGACTTGGTTTGGTTGTTTTGTTTTACGGCATATCAACCCTTTTCGGGTTATTTAATGCCGAATCCAGTTATTTTGGAAATAGAATTCATGTTGCATCCAGTTATTTTGTAGAAGGTTTTTATTCTTCAAACTTTTGGGGTCTTCAATCACTAGTTTTTAGTGTTTGGTTTGGTTTGGTTGTTTTATAGTGAATTTTATCGTTTTTGTTCCCTGCCCTGCAGAATATGAAAGATTTTTCAATGGGAGAGGGAAAAGGGTTACAGTATTAATGTTTGGTACATTTTAAGTTTGGAAACCGGCCAGGAAGTGGGGGATATAGAAAGAGAAAGGGGAAATGGGAAGAATGAAAAGGGGTGGGTGTTAGTTTTGGTTTTGCAGAACATAATTAAGTTTTGCAAAAAGAAGTAGAAAAACAAAAAGTATCAATGTCAGGTGCGTTTCATCTCAGGAAGCCAGCATCTTCAGACAGCCTGATCTGGTAGCACCAGCAAGTGACTCGGGTTTCGAATCTTAACTTCAAATGTGTCTGACTGAAGAGCCTAAAATGAGGGTGAAACTCACATTCTAAGCTTTCCAGTTTGTGGCTTTCACGATTTCCAGTCATAAAATACACTTAATATATTTTAATACATGCAGATTCCATAATTATTATTAGAGTCAATTCTCCATTGAATACTATATATATTGAATATTATATATATATGTATATATATATATGATGAAAAAGCACTTCGGGTTTTATTACAATTTGTGATTCTTTTAATCGACTTATTTATTTTATAACATCCGAAAATGGTTTATTTCTTTTTCATCATTTTAAAATTTTGCCATTCTAATAAAGATATATATATATATATATATATATATATATATATATATATGATGAAAATAATGGAAATAGTATTCTGACAAAATAGAGAAAATAAAAAGGAACAAACCGTATTATGTGTTCATCAACGTTTCGTCTTTATTTCATCCAGAGGAAGTCTCGAAATAAAGACGAAACGTTGATGAACACGTAATACGGTTTGTTCCTTTTTATTTTATATATATATATATATATATATATATATATATATATATTATACTGATTTCAAAAGTTTAAAAAAAAAAAATGACTTGGGTGCCATCAGCTAGAATCAAAACTAAAAATATTAGCTTTCTAGCCACGATCCATCATTTACTTTCCAACTGCATTTGCTACCATTTGAGCTAATGTGACAGATAAGAAAGTTATAAAATTAAACTAGTTCTAGCTATGATTAATTTATGCATGTGCAAACTAATAAGAAAGTTGCACTTAATATTTTGTATTTCAACTTGCCGACAGCTGCTACGTGTTATTCATCCATCCAAACAAAGATTTTACTTGTCATAAACCATCTTTGCTGCACAATTACTATTTCCTGTTAATTTCAGTGTTTAAGCATTTATTGGTTAAATATTTACACACAGACAGACACACATGCATCTACTTCTGTTTTATTTATGTAGAGATGAATAAAAATATGTTACTTATAAATTTAAAAAAGAAACAACATTAAAATAAAATTAATAAAAAAAAGTATAATGCACAAGGCAAATTTTCATTGCGTTCGTTATTTTTAATCCTCTCGTAATGTTATCATTCTATTTCCAATCAATTCATCTCGTTTACTCTTATCCTCAAATGGCTTTTAATCTTGATAGATGACAACTCATAAGTAAAAAGGAGGGGGAAGAGATTTGTGGTGTTGCTGTTCGTATTTATTTGCCTCCCCACGAGGGCAGAGTTAGATGGAAGGTCAGTTTTTAATGTGAGGAAAATCTAACTCCCCAAAAAGGGGCACTCTGGATCGAAACAAAAATAAAAATCATCTCAGCCATGAAGGACTTCACCTCCACTGACAAAAGACAGAAAAGATGTGGCAGAAAAACGCCATTTTAGGATGAACAGGTAAAGGACTGCGTTTGGAGTGAGATACATTTTCGATGCAACCATTTTTCCAATGATCTTCGCGACAGACTTGATGTGAGACTTCCATTTCAAGTCAGGGATGAAGGTTAATCCCAGAAGCTTGTCGAAGCTAATTATCATTCTATTATCAATCAATCCATCTTGTTAACCCTTATCCTCCCATGGCTTTTAATCTTGATAAATAGCGACTCATAAGTAAAAAGCGGGGGGAAAAAAAATGAAACGATTTGTTGTTACTTACTTTAAAATAATACATTCTAGAATCATGGTAAACAAAATGGAAAATCTTCTCAAAACTGTGAACATTGGTAAACTGAAAGAAAGAAGAAAAAATGTTCAATGCAAAAACATTCAAAATTAGCTATTTGTGTGTCGCTCAATTTTTAAGTGTTTGTGTGTCGCACAATTTTGAAGTGTTTGTGTGTCGCTCAATTTTGAAGTGTTTGTGTGTCGCTCAATTTTGAAGTGTTTGTGTGTCGCTCAATTTTGAAGTGTTTGTGTGTCGCTCAATTTTGAAGTGTTTGTGTGTCGCACAATTTTGAAGTGTTTGTGTGTCGCACAATTTTGAAGTGTTTGTGTGTCGCTCAATTTTGAAGTGTTTGTGTGTCGCTCAATTTTGAAGTGTTTGTGTGTCGCTCAATTTTGAAGTGTTTGTGTGTCGCTCAATTTTGAAGTGTTTGTGTGTCACACACACAATTTTGAAGTGTTTGTGTGTCGCACAATTTTGAAGTGTTTGTGTGTCGCTCAATTTTGAAGTGTTTGTGTGTCGCTCAATTTTGAAGTGTTTGTGTGTCGCTCAATTTTGAAGTGTTTGTGTGTCGCTCAATTTTGAAGTGTTTGTGTGTCGCTCAATTTTGAAGTGTTTGTGTGTCACACACACAATTTTGAAGTGTTTGTGTGTCGCACAATTTTGAAGTGTTTGTGTGTCGCACAATTTTGAATTGTTATTATTGTTGCATAATTTTGAAGAAAAAACAATCAAGTGGAAAGAAAGAAAAAACATTTAATAGAATAACAGGAAGAAAGAGAGGAGATAAGAGTGAGGGGTGAGAAGGGAATGAAGAGAGAGGAGTGAATAGAGGGGAAGGGACAAATGGAGGAGGGAAGAAGGTACAGAGAAAGTGGAAGGGGGGAACAGAGCAGGAAGAAAGATAGGGAGAGAGAAGGATTAAGAGAGCGGGTGAGAGAGAATCTAAGAGAGAGAGAAAGATGGAACAAAGAAAGAAAAAGGGGACAAAGAAAGAGAAAGGAGGGAAAGAAAAAGAGGCACAAAGAGAGAGAGAGGAGGCAAAGAGTAAAAGAAAGAGAAAAGACAGGGGAAGCAAAAAGAAAAGAAAGGGGGGGGGCAAAGAGAAGGAGAGAGAGGAGCAAAAAGATAGAAGGGCCCGAGATACAGACAAAGAGAAGGAAGGGAGAAGAGAAAAGAGGTGAAGGGAGAGGAGGGAAAAAGAGCGAGAAAGGTAAAGAGAGGGAGAAAAAGAAACGGGGGGGGGGGGCGAAAAGGGAAAGAGAGAGAGTGTTTTGTTTAACAACATTTCAACCTCTAGGGTCATTTAATGGCAAGAAAAAAAAAAATTTTTTATAGCATGGAGTTTTATAACTTGTTTCGTTATATTTTGTTGAGATGATTATCATGTTTTACTATTTCTTATAGAATTTGGAACTATATACATGTTTAGCTTAGTTGTTTTGTAGCATATCAAACCATTTCAGGTTATTTAATGTGAAATCTGATAATTTTGGTAAAAACATTTTACGTTTCAAATTTTTTATATCTTACAATATTTATTCATAATGTTTGGTTTGGTTGTTTTGTAGTGAAAAATTGTCATTTTTGTTTTTGCAGAACATGATTGAGAAGGAGGTGTTTGGTTTTACGAGAAATCAACTTTTTTTTTTTTTTTTTTAAATTTTTCTTCCTTTGAAGATTGTAACGCTGGGTATGGGGCAAGTCACTTCCTGTTGGTCAGATCCGTCCATTTCACAATTTTTATATAATTTCCTTTTGACACACCAATTCTCGTGGTGCCTGTACTTCTGTCAATTCTAACATCTAAGTGGATTAGGTATACAGATATCCACTTTCGTTATGTTGTTCTTAATCATTAAATGTAATTATCCATGCCATGCCTCCGTTCAGTCTCAAAAGACAATGGATACCCCCTGTAAGGGTAGCTGCGTGAATTGTGAGGCCAGGGTTGCGCAATCCCAAACACACCTTTCTTGAATCAATACTGTCGGAGTCCAGTGGCAAGGAGAAGTGTTAGACAACTGGAAGCAATGCCGAGATAAGCAGAGATCACATACAGTACGTGGACTTCATAAAAACGGTCACTCATTTTAGTATTGACCAGGCCCAACTTTGCTTAACTTTGGTTAAACGTAATTATCAGTTTATAAATAAACAATTATAATCAAACTGCATCAATCAACTTGTAATTGCTGAAATCAAAATAACTATTAGATAAAAAAAATTGCTGATAAAGAAAAGAAATAATTTTATGAAGCTAAAATTAATTATATTAAAAAACTGATAATTGTAATTAAAAAACTGATAATTATAATAAAAAACTGATAATTATAATTAAAAAACTGATAAGTATAATTAAAAAAACTGATAATTATAATTAAAAAACATAATTATAATTAAAAAACTGATAATTATAATTAAAAAAACTGATAATTATAATTAAAAAAACTGATAATTATAATTAAAAAACTGATAATTATAATTAAAAAACTGATAATTATAATTAAAAAACTGATAATTATAATTAAAAAAAACTGATAATTATAATTAAAAAAACTGATAATTATAATTAAAAAACTGATAATTAATTAAAAAACTGATAATTATAATAAAAAAAACTGATCATTATAATTAAAAAACTGATAATAATAATTAAAAAAATTGATAATTATAATTAAAAAAACTGATAATTATAATTAAAAAACTGATAATTATAATTTAAAAACTGATAATTATAATTAAAACACTGATAATTATAATTAAAAACACTGATAATTATAATTAAAAAAATTGATAATTATAATTAAAAAAACTGATAATTATAATTAAAAAACTGATAATTATAATTAAAAAATTGATAATTATAATTAAAAAACTGATAATTATAATTTAAAAAACTGATCACTATAATTAAAAAACTGATAATTATAATTAAAAAAACTGATAATTATAATTAAAAAACTGATAATTAATTAAAAAACTGATAATTATAATTAAAAAAACTGATAATTATAATTAAAAAACTGATAATTATAATTAAAAAACTGATAATTATAATTAAAAAACTGATAATTATAATTAAAAAAATTGATAATTATAATTAAAAAAATTGATAATTATAATTTAAAAAACTGATAATTATAATTTAAAAACTGATAATTATAATTACAACACTGATAATTATAATTAAAAAACTGATAATTATAATTAAAAAACTGATAATTATAATTAGAAAACTGATAATTATAATTAAAAAACTGATAATTATAATTAAAAAAATGATAATTATAATTAAAAAACTGATAATTATAATAAAAAAACTGATAATTATAAGTAAAAAAACTGATAATTATAATTAAAAAACTGATAATTATAATTAAAAAAACTGATAATTATAATTAGAAAACTGATAATTATAATTAAAAAACTGATAATTATAATTTAAAAACTGATAATTATAATTAGAAAACTGATAATTATAATTAGAAAACTGATAATTATAATTAAAAAACTGATAATTATAATTAGAAAACTGATAATTGTAATTAAAAAACTGATAATTATACTTAAAAAACTGATGAGTATAATTAAAAAAACTGATAATTATACTTAAAAAACTGATAATTATACTTTAAAAACTGATAAGTATAATTTAAAAAAACTGATAAGTATAATTAAAAAAACTGATAATTATAATTAAAAAACTGATAATTATAATTAAAAAACTGGTAATTATAATTAGAAAACTGATAAGTATAATTAAAAAAACTGATAATTATAATTAAAAAACTGATAATTATAATTAAAAAACTGATAATTATAATTAAAAAAACTGATAATTATAATTAAAAAAACTGATAATTATAATTAGAAAACTGATAATTATAATTAAAAAACTGATCATTATAATTAAAAAACTGATCATTATAATTAAAAAACTGATAATTATAATTAAAAAAACTGATAATTATAATAAAAAAAACTGATAATTATAATTAAAAAACTGATAATTATAATTAAAAAACTGATAATTATAATTAAAAAACTGATAATTATAATTAAAAAACTGATAATTATAATTAAAAAACTGATAATTATAATTAGAAAACTGATAATTATAATAAAAAAACTGATAAGTATAATTAAAAAAACTGATAAGTATAATTAAAAAAACTGATAATTATAATTAGAAAACTGATAATTATAGCACTCATTCACCTTCAGGATTAAGTTTTGCAAGCGCATTCGTTCTTTAAATATTATTTTAATTGGAATTCATTGAGATGAGTATTATTTATTTTTTTTATTTTTATTTATTTATTTTATTTATTTATTATTTTTATTTAATTATTTATTTTTTATTTATTGCGGACTATTATCCTCATCTGTTTAGTTGTTCTTGTTTCATGACGTTTCGGCCAACTATTCCTCTGGCCTTCATCAGGTGGTAACCGCGACGGGATAGGAGCTCTGAATCTCCTGACTGCATTCACTGCAATTACTGCCTTCCATAGTTGTTGTCGTCTTACCATGTTTTGGCCAACTAAGCCTCCGGCTAGCTTTGGGTAGGATTGAAACCACTATCTTCAGACAATTCTCACCTGGAGCCATAGAGATTCAACGTCTCTATCCACTGCGCCATGGAATAGTTGACCAAAACGTCATGAAACATCAACAACTAAGATGAGGATAATATTCCGCAATAAAATAAATAAGTATTCATTCCTTTGCAAATAATCGACTTAAAATTGTTGGAAAAGCAAAAAAAAATATTGAAAAATACAACAAGAAGAAAAATAAAAGTAAAAAATAAAAATTAAAAAAAAATTTTTTTGTTTTATTTTATGGCATATTAACCTCCTCCAAGTTATTTAGCAGCAAATCAAGTTGGATTTGTTGGAATTTTTTACAGTTTATCAACCATCTACGGATTATTTAATGCCGAATAAAGCAAATAATAATAATAATAATAAAAATCATTCTTTCAACAATTTTTATAAATGGAAATCATTCCAGACAAGACATGAAGCCACTTGATGTATGAAAAATATAAATAAATAAAACAGAATACTACTTTACGGTCAAAAATTACCCAACAATAAGTGTTAGCTGGATAAATTTCAACTCCGAAAACAGCAATTCTTCCTCCTCCCTGTCTGAAACATCACTCAAAAAAACTGGTTTCAAAACCTAGTAGGTGACGCTCCTTTCTCTTCTCTGCAACCTCTTTCCTCACACAAGAGACGTTGTGAGCGTGTCTCTGTTCTATCATCATTTTCATGGCAAGTGCTTATCTGAGTTTTAACCTATTGTTCCCCCTTGCAAAACTTTCACAAAAGACATTCAACTAGCTACAACCACTATCAACAATCTCTCCCATTCTCTATCTGTGCCTAAATCTAAACACAGATTCCATGAACAAAGTTTCTTTCATAGAACTGCCCACTGGCCTACTTCCAAGCTGATATGGTAGCCTTCAAGTCAACCCTTATCCCTGAGTGGCCTTCAGGGCTTGATAAATGGTGACTCCCTTGTAAAAAAAAAAAATGTGTCACATGAGTGTTAAAAAAAGGCTTAGATCTGATGACCTCAGAGGAAGATTAAATCTAAATAGTAACGAATTACAGGGTCGGACAATAAAGTTGTCAGCCTAAAGAAAACAATACTCGAGCTTTATTTTAAAAAAATCAGTTCAGGTAACTTGATTATGTAGTAGAGGTGATATCTATTCAATGTAGCCACCTTCAGCCTCAATCACCGCCTCAATATATGTTCAGAAATGGGAGCATGCCTTTTCCACAAGTGCCGGCAAATACTCGGCTGATGGCAGTGATCAAGCTGACTTTGGTGTTGTCGGAGGTCATGTTGGTGATGTTCTTGATGTATGACCAAACAAAGTAGTCCAGCGGTTTCAAGTCAGGAGAGAAGGGGGGGGGCAGAGAGAGAGAGAGAGAGAGAGAGAGAGAGAGAGAGAGAGAGAGAGAGAATGGCACAAAGTTGTAGCACTCATTTCAAAGCCAAGCGTAGGTCTCTTTGGACTTGTGGGCTGGTGCCGAGTCCTGCTGCCACCCCCAGGGTCTGCCAGTGGCCACCTGATTGCACCAGGAGATCACCACACTCTTCAGCACATCCAGGTACACTTTGGTGTTGACTTTCAAACTGACTTCGAAGATGTGAGGTGGCATGATGTGACTCTCACTTAAAACTACACCAAAGACCATAATCATGGCTGTGCATGTCCCTGTCATTTTGAGGTGCTGACAATGGTCCTGTTGTTATCTTGGATTGGTAGAGAGCAGGAGTTGTACAGCGGCACATCTCCAATCTCGCTCATTGAACATTATGTCACTTGCAGACATGATAGAAGGCTCCTATCGCTCTTGGGATTTGTACACAACTGACCAATTAATAGATGGTCTGCAACAAACAAAGCCGATTTCCATCAAACGGAAATGGAATCATGTCGTCTTTTCTAGGGTGACAATTTTATCATTCCATCCTGTAGATGTATGCCAAACAAGAGTCTTCGATTAAAGTTTGTAATAAAAAGCCAAGAACAAGAAAAACATGGATGAAAATCCAAGATGGATTTCAGAGAAGAGGGGCAAATAAAGACCTGGCTAGAGATTCTTGGGTTAGTAGATGTAGCAAGAAAACTTTGGTCATTACTAATCAGCAGAGCATTACAAGTGTCTAAAAAGGAAAAAGTCTACCAGGCATGTGTACGCAGTGTGATGATGTATAGAAAGTGAAATGGGGTTAATGTGGGTTGAAGATATGTGTTGCATGGAGAGAAATAATGTGAGAATGATACAATGTATGTGTAATGCGAGTCTTTAATGCAGGCTTAGATCTAATTAGCTCAGAGGAAAATTAAATCTGGGCACTACAGAGAGATGTGCGCAAAAGAGATTGTATAACTATGTCAAAAGAACAGACGAGATGTACATAAGCCGATGATAAAAAATGATTGTTGAGTTAGTAAATGTAGCAAGAGAAATTTTGTCATTACTAACTAGTAGAGCAGTTGATTCAGCAAAAAAAAAAAATAAATAAATAATGTGCCCATGTTACTTACCCTCTTGCCTAGAATATATATTCTATAATTCACAATAAGTTCAAGAACTTAAGTTTATTATGGACACTCGCAAAGACAATCCTTTTAAAAATGTATAAATAAATTAAAATTTGCAATTCTTTTCGCTTTAATTTTTTAAAAAGTTTTCTGCAGAAGGGTGCCGATTTGGGTTGATACATTCCCTACATGTTAAAGTTTACAAAAAATAATGTGCCCATGTTACTCACCGTGTTGCCTAGAACATTTATTCCAAAATTCATAATGATCCGTTCGTTAGTTTAAGAGATTACCCTGTAAATAGATATACATGTATATATAATATATACACATACCTACTACATATATATATATATATATATATATTCCATTTAATCACATAAGTTAATATAAGATAATTTTATGCATAAATTTGCAGTATTTACTTTAACAGTGCTCAATACATAAGTAGAACTAGGTAATAAGTTATGAAAACACACACACACACACACACACACACACACACACACACACACATATATATATATATATGTATATATATTTCTATACACAAAAGGATACAACTAACTCTTTCCCATAAAACACGCAAAGGGAAATGGTGAACCTGAGGTCAACTGTACCTTTGTCCTGTAAGTGCCCAACCATTGGCTAGTTAGGATGAACGCAGTTACAACTAAGAAGCTGATTGGCTAACTAGCAAATTCAATACCATGTGTTTATATAAAAATGCGCGATAACCACAACTCTTTGCATAAGCCTGGTGAATTCTTACAAGAATGAAACGCGGAACATTTTGTGTAGCTTAATTGCCATTTATATTTTCATAATTTACTATATATATATATATATATATATATTTCTTATTATTCCAGGTTAAAATGTATCAAAAAAAAAACAAAAAAAAACAAAAAAAAACAGTGGATTTAACAAGGCTACTGATAGTGCTCAATACAAAAGAGCAAGATATATTTTTATTTAATATCAGGCAAACAAATTGCATGGTCACGACAATAACAAAGTTACTATTTCGGTCAAATAATGATCTCCATGGAGTGACTTAAACATCCAATTTCATGGAGACATGCTTTTTTTAAAAAAAAAAACAAAATTAAAAATTAAGAGCATGTCTCCATGAAATCAGAAGTTTAGGTCACCCGATAGAGGTCATTATTTTACCGAAACAGTAGCTCTGTTATTGTTATGACTACGTAATTTGTTTACCTAATATTAAATAAAAACATTGTTGTTGGCTCCATTGATTTTGAGAAATCATAAAATTCTGTGTCCTGATTCAGTCGGGGGGGGGGGGGGGCATCTTGTGGTGTGGCTGTGCAGGCCGATGCAGGAGCCACAGGACCTGCCACAGTTGTTGCAGATGTAGATTTTCTGTCTCTCTGCCTGGGCCAGGGTCGAAGCTGGATCTGTCATCTCTTTTCTACGGGCCCGCTTCTCCCGCCAATGTGTGGTTCTCCTGCTCTCGGATGTCTCAGCCACATGCCGGCTTGTGGTCCGTCAGCCCTCACGATCTGAGGCAGCAATCACAAGCTTCGAGGGGCTGAAACATTTTATATATATATATATATATATATATATATATATAATGTGATGATTACAAAAAAAAAAAAAAAGTCCAGGCGTTTTAGTACTGATCATTTGGATTCTGTTTTCGTCCGATTCCCACGTCCATTTATTTGTAAAATAATGTGTGAAATTCATCATCATTATCTGCAGCAGAAGTGTGCGTCTTATAAACAAACTTTTTATTTATATATATATATGTAGAGAAATAAAAAGGAACAAACCGTATTATGTGTTCATCAACGTTTCGTCTTTATTTCGAGACTTCTATATGTATATATAGATAGATATTCCTGTTGATTTCGATGTGTGAGATCTACCACAACAAGTAAGTTGTTCAGAAATCCAGACAAATGACTTGTTTATAGTGTTGAAGGATTTGTTAGAACCAACCACACTTTTTGGTACAACTGCTCATCTCAATCACTGCAATGGTACAGAGCAAACAGTAGACCTTAGGGTTTTACATCAGCGTTTTCGTCACCTACATGAATGTCTTAATCAACACTGAAGTTGGATCTCTTCCAGTAGATTAAACGCACCCCCAGATGACTCAATCAATAAATCAATGAGGAACCCCTCCCTGGACTTTGCCCATCTAACTCTGTCCCAAGCTATCAGCTGCCATATGGGACCCATGTTTTGTATCAGGTTCTCCCTCCATCTCATTCTTGGTTTTCCCTTTTGCCTCTTATGTTCATGAGGTGTCGATTCTGTTGTCCTGATTGACCATCTGTTGTCATGTTGTCTGGCTACGTGCCCTGCCCACCTGTGTTTATCATAGAAACTTGGAAATTTCTATGTCCCAGCATGGTACATATAGTGCCTAGCATTCCCAAATGGTCGCCCATCTGGTACTGACCAGACTCATCATTGCTTAACTTTAGTGATCTAGTGAGAACGGTGTCAACATGGAAACACACACACACACAATAATAATTCAATATAATAAATATAATTTATTTGTCAGTTAGGGATTAGATTATAATAAGAACTTTTGATACCATGACATTTAAACCCAATGCTTCTCGTCAGAATAGGAGAAATAAGTTAGGTTACAAATACACATATAATTTTTATTTTCTTTATGCAAATATAGTCATATCTACATGAGAAAATAAAAATTATAAAATATAACTACAGACCATATGCAAATAAATAACAAAAGGTTTATATTCCAAATTCCAAGATGCTGTTCATCTTACTGTTTATTTCTTTCAGCATTTTAAAATGTTCAATTCTTGACAGCACCTGTTTCATAGCGCAGAAACATTCATATAATTATTATGTCAACTTTTTAATATGTTCCGCTAAAAAAACCCAAAAAAACAATTTGGAATATAGACTTTTTATCATTTATATATATATATATATATATATATATATATATATATATATATATAAGTGTATGTGTGTGTACATTTCCCTACACAATAACTGTAAATTTTTGGTCTACAGACTCAAAATTTTGATATACAGGTTACTGAGATTTGGGAAAATCTTTGTGATCGACTTTTGGCCAGAAGTTTGGCGATTAAGGGGTCAAACTTCAACAATTTGACCTTTAAGAATTCTACCAAACTCCTGACAATTTTGGGTCTATGCACTTGAAATTTTAGATATAGGTTCCTTGGACATGGATCTAACTTAATAACTTGATTTGAGCCCCAAACAATAAATTTTAAGGGGTCATAATAGGGGTCAAATTTGTAAAAAATTGACCTCTGCGGTCTGTTCCAAATTACTCAGACAATTTCGGGTCTTAAAAATTGTAAATTTTACATAAAGGTATTCAGAGATAGGGCAAGCTTTTTCATCAGTTTGGGTCAAAAATTTTTAGTTACCAATATATAAATGCATGTATGTATGTCTGTTTGCATATCTGCCTAAACTTTCAATAGAGGCGAAGAATTTTACCAAGATCAGTATTGTTTTAAACCTTTCATACGACAAATATCGAAAAATTGGCTAAAAACATTAATATCTTCCCCTTCAACTAGGCACTTTTTTACGGGGGGGGGGGGGGTCACTTTTTTCGCCGATATTTTTTAAAGTTATCCTCTCCTTTACATTGTCTAACCTTAATTTAAAAAAATGTCGCTTCTGGTTTGGCGGTGGTCGTAACAGCATAAACGTTAGGTTTTACCTCATTCTTTTCCTCCTTTGCGAACATCTGTGTGTGTTTGTGTGTCTGGTCACGAATAGGCTCCTATATGGCTGACTATTTTAAAAAAACTGATTACATATAATGATAGAAGATGTATCGAGGATCAGGAATAGGTATGTTTGATCTGGCAGAATGGTGGTTCATAAAAATTGTGGGGTCTACGTTCGCACCTGGCCCTCAAAGTATGGCAATAAAAAAATGAAAAAAAAAAAAAAAAACGTTTACAAGGGTTTTTGATATAGATGTACATAAGAATACTTTGATAAGTACGTTTCAACTTAAATAGGGATGATATAATAAAATTGTGGGGTCTGCGTTCGCGCCTGTACTCTATGGAAATATGGCACAAACTTTAACAAAGACTTTTCATATCTATTTGCGTAAGTAAAACCTTCACTTTATATATGATTTTAAAGAGTGTTTTTCGCTCTATCCAATCGTTTAAGTTACAATTGTTTTAAACAATTATGTCTTCTTTTCAGAATGTTGAATACAAGAAATCTGCTGCAGAGAAGGTAGGTTCCCTCTAACGAGCTAGAAGACTACTCACACCTGAGAGTATCCTGTACCTCTACAAGACCACTATTCACCCATGCATAAGTACTGTTGTCACATCTGAGCTGGTGCATCTACCACTAGTCTCTCCTCCTTGAATTGGGTCCAAAAAAGAGTTTTCAATCTAATAGCTCCCACTTTGTCAACTAAGCTCCAACCCCTGTCCCATCACTGCAATGTTGCATCTCTGTGCCCCCCCCCAACGTACATATCCCCGAGAAACCTACTTAGCAATAATATCTCACTCCTTCACTGTTGAGGTCCCTAAATGCCGGAAAGCTTTCTATTCTAATAGTTTCTTTCCTTGAATAACTAGATTTTGGAATTCCCTTCCTGCTACCTGCTTCCCATGCTGTACTGATATGCAGAAGTTTAAATGTAATGTAAACCAACATCTTGTTACTCTTTCCTAAGCATCGTCCCAAATAGTAGCCCCTTACATGCAAGTGGTGATATGCCTTGTTAGGGGGTGAATGTAAGTGTTAAAAAAAAAAAAAAAAAAAAAAAAAAAAAGCAAATTTGCACAATTTTCTTATTTTAATTCAAACTAGGTTGAAAAGCTGCTAAAATAGCTCATGATATTAATGAAGCGTTTGGCTCAGGAACCACTACTGAATGCATAGTACAATGGTGGTTTAAGAAATTTTGTGGCGGCGACAAGAATCTTGAAGATAAGCATAGTGGACAGTCATTGAATGTTGACAATGATCAATTAAGAGCCTTAGTCGAAGCCAATCCACGCACAACTGTTTGAAAACTTGCTTCTGAATTAGATGTAAAAAGGATGAAATACTGCTGCCATATCTGGGCAGGAGCTGCTAAAAACAGCCTATCCTGCCTTGACAGAGTACAAAATAGACTTCGTGGCTTAGTGGGGGATGCCCTTTTCTCTACCCTGCAACCTCTCTCCCACAGAAGAGACGTTGCGAGCTTATCCTTGTTTTATCGTTATTTCCATGGCAGGTGCTCGTCTGAACTCCAATCTCTGGTCCCCCCCCCTCGCCAGTCTTTCATGAAAAACACCCGTCTAGCTGAATCCACTGTGAAAAATTTCCCCCACTCTTTATCTGTGCCTAAATGTTAACAAATTCCTAATGAACCGCCCCCTTAAGTAAACACTTCATCAAATCTCGACACTAACGTAATGTACTTGCAATAACCCTTATCCCTGAGAGGCTTCTGGGCCTTGATAAGTGGTGATCACTGTGTAAAAAAAAAAGATGTAATATCTATGACAATTTCCAACCACTTGAAAGATTGGAAAGACAAAAAATTTGATAAATGGTTGCCTCACACATTGAAGGAGAAACAAGAAACGGCATTATGAAGTGTCATCTTCCTTTCTTTTACGCAACAAGAATGACCCACTTCTCGACCAGGTTGTAACTTGTGATGCTAACCGGTGACACTCAGCTCAGTGGTTAGATGCCGACAAAGCCCTACGACATTTCCTGAAGCTAGAGTTGCGCCAAAAGAATGTCATGCTGACTGTTTGGTGGTACGCAACGGATCTCATCCATTACAGTTTTTATGAATGCAGGTAAAACCATTACGGCAGGAAAGTACTGCCAACAGATGGATGAAAATACATCAGAGACTTCGACAACAACACCCAACATTAGTTAACAGAAAAGGCCCAATTCTCCTCCACGACAATGCCTGACCTCACGTTACTAAACCAACCCTGCTAAAGTTGAACGAATTGGGCTACGAAGAAATACCTCATCCACCATACTCTCCAGACCTCTCACCTATCGACTACCACTTTTTTAAGCATCTCAACAACTTTCTGCGTGAGAAATGCTTCAAAAACCTAAGCGATATCAAAAACGCCTTCAGCAACTTCATCGCCACCAGAACGCAAGATTTTTATGTTACTGACACAAATACACTTATTTTGCATTGGAAAAAGTATGTTAATTGTGATGGCGCTTATTTTGGTCAATAAATTTTTGTTTGAGTCGAGATATGTTCATCTACATATATAAAAGGCAAAATGTGTGTGACCATTTCATGTATGTCTCACAAAGGCTTCTTTCGCACACGCTTCCGGGTTCGTTACGATCACTTAGTACTATTTATATACCCGCTAGATAATAATATTTAGGATTTGGGAACGCAGGTCGCCTCTACATTTATTTACGTGGACTTTTATGAGATTAGCACTATTTCGCTCTGTCGACTGTTTGTCCTGTATTTTAGTATAAATAAAGTGAAACTAAATTCAATCCGTGAGTTCTCGGCATCGCGCCGGGAAACGTACAGAAGCAATCAGCTTTGATCAATGTGGGGACAAACTCCTCTTATATCAGACAATTGCTAATCAATCTGGACAATGGGGAGCTGGTTTTCCCCTCCCCAACATCTGTTGGGGAAAAGAACAGTCAAAGTTGGGTAAACAAGCCCAATTTAACTGCGTGACTTCTACTTGACCTCATTAATTAGGTCAAATAGTTAAGAGTTAACTTTTATTGCGCTCACCTGTCAATACTTAAATAAATTCAAATGTGTTTCCATTGTATGTCAAGGTGGTCCAATGGTTAACGTCGTACAATTTTTTTTTTTCACACTTTAATTTCCAACTTTGCCTCAAGGGTTCGGGTTCGATCCTCATACTCACCTACCAAAACTTTTTTTTTTTTTAAATTTTAAACCCCCCCCCCCCGAAGTTTTGATTTACCCAAAACCGCACACACCTCAAAACACCCGGGCATCGCCAGGTACCCCCCGCTAGTCTATAATATAAATCTCACCTGTCTGTTTAAATGTATGTATGTATGTTTGTATGTATGTCTGCCTAAAACTTTAGACACAGACGACGGATTTTCACAAGATCAGTATCATTTTGAAGCTTGACTCTTTGAACGACAAATATCGAAAAATTGGCTAAAAACACTGATTCCTTCACCCTCAACTGGGCACTTTTCTACAGGGAGGGGGGGGGGTCACTTTTTTCGCCGATATTTCCGAAAGTCATCCTCTCTTTTTGATTGACTAGCGTTAATTTGATGATGAGCGCAACAGCAAAGATGTCACGCTTTTTTTTTCATGTTCTTTTCTTCCTTCGCGGGATGGGTTTGAGTCTGCTTGCCTACTACCAAGTTTTTTTGTTTTTTTTGCTCAACACACACCTTCAAAAACCCTGGCAACGCCAAGCACCCAGACTAGTCTGAATTTAAAAGTTAAAAACCATAAAAACTTTCTTGTCAACGTGATGTAATCATCCAGTGACATCTGTTTCCACATCCGTCACATATCACATCCGTCTGCTTCAATGAACCGTGAAATTTAAGTAATTTTGATCGAAGATTTCTTACTAAACCTACATTCCAACAGATGCCATATCAAAATAGGATTAAGAGCTGATAGTATCCGGTGACATGAAATGGCTGACAATTTCAAATCGAATCAAATCAAATTTATTGGCAAAAAGCAACAAAGTTCAATAAACCATGTAAACGGACAGACAATGTTTAAATTTTTTTTTTTTCCACAGTGATCACCACTTATCAAGGCCCGGAAGCCACTCAGGAATAAGGGTTATTGCATCTGAATGTTCGTCTAGGGTGACCCGTGGGAGGATGGTCTCATGACAACACAGACGCTACATTACCTTCCCCTCCTTAAAAGAAAAATAAGGTGATGGTAATGCTTGGGAGAATAGTCTCATGATCATAGAACAGATATATTATCACTACTATAAATAAAAAAAAAAAATGAAGGTAATGCTTGGGAGAATAGTCATGTAACAAAAAAAAAAAAGAAGACACTTCATCTTTTCTCCCCCCCCCCCCAAAAAAAAGGTGATAGTAATCCCTAGGAGGATAGTCCCATAAATATGGAACAGATTAATAGAGAACAAACTCACACAAGGTTCTCTTTACATAATAGTTCTTCTATTATATATAGGGAAGTCAGAATTCTTGATTTTCTCTTGTAGGATCTCATTCGACGTTTTGCTCCATTTTTCAAACTTTGAATAATGGTAGCAATATAATAATACCTTCTTTTGTGCAACTGTCCAGGGTTGGGTTTTTAGGCCTCTTCTATTTCCTTTTCTTGTAGTTGCACATGATGGTTTGGGGCCAGGATCTAATTCACGATCTGTTGGCTGATCCAAGTGGACCTCTGTCATGGTAGTGCCATTATCTGAGGTAAGAGGGTTCACACCTTCAAATACCTTTTCTCGTCTGGTGTGTGAACGAGGTAAGGGACCCTTTTTATCCTGGGCGACGGCCAGCCAGTATGTATTATTTTTGGTATTCATTTTCATTTTATTTCCTCATTGTCAGCGGCTTTTGATTTAATATTCAAAGCTACCCCCTATAAATAGAGGGGTTTCCCCTATCCGCAACCTGGGGACGCTCTGTATGGCTTGAGGATACAGCACAACAGCATGTGTGCTCACGTGCGTGTGAGTAAATGTGTGTGTGTGTGTGTTTGTGATATAAAACACTTTTTAAAGGGTGGAACGATAAAATTCTCGCCCCAGAAAAGACAACAGGATTCCATTTCCATTTGATGAAAACCAGTTTCTTTTTTTGTTGCAGACCATCTACTAATTGGCCAGCTGTGTACAAATCCCAAGAGCGATAGGAGCTTTCTATCATGTCTGAACGTGACACAATGTTCAAAAATCGAGATCGGAGATGCGCCGCTGTACAACTCATGCTCTCTATCCAAGTTATGACAACAGACTACAGGACCCTCAAAATGCATCGCTAGATTGCCATAAATAACAGGGACGTGCCCAGGGTGATGTTTCTATCCACGGTTATGGTCTTTTTTTTTTTTTTTTTTTTTTTTTTTTTACACAGTGATCACCACTTATCAAGGCCCGGAAGCCACTCAGGGATAAGGGTTATTGCAAGTACATTACGTTAGTGAGGAGATTTGCTGAAATGTTTACTTAAGGGGGCGGTTCATTAGGAATTTGTTAACATTGGACTTGAAGACAACCAAGTTGTAGTCCGGAGGGAAGCAGGCAGACGGAACAGAGTTCCACAGGCGTGCAGTTCTAAGAAAGAAGCTTTGTTCATGGAATCTGCGTTTTGATTTAGGCACAGATATAGAGTGGGGGAAATTTTTCACAGTGGATTCAGCTAGACGGGTGTTTTTCGTGAAAGATTGGCGAGGGGGGACCAGAGATTGGAGTTCAGACGAGCATCTGCCATGGAAATAACGATAAAACAAGGACAGGCTCGCAACGTCTCTTCTGTGGGAGAGAGGTTGCAGGGTAGAGAAAAGGGCATCCCCCACTAAGCCACGAAGTCTATTTTGTACTCTGTCAAGGCAGGATAGGCTGTTTTTAGCAGCTCCTGCCCAGATATGGCAACAGTACTCCATCCTTGGACGTACTTGGCTTTTATATAGATAGAGAATTGCATTCGTAGTGAGATATCTTCTGGAGCGGTAGAAGGATCCCACCATCTTTCCAGCGACCTTGGCAACAGACTTTGGTGTGGTTTCAAGTGGAGGTCACATCATGCCACCTCACATCTTCGAAGTCGGCTTGAAAGTCAACACCAAAGTGTACCTAGATGTGCTGAAGAGTGAGGTGATCCCCTGGTGCAATTAGGTGGCCTCTGACACACCCTGGGTGTGGCAGCAGGATTCAGTACCGACTTGGCTTCAGAAGGAGTTTTGCTACGTTGGACCCTTCTTTCACTGCCCCCCTTTCCCCTCCCTGACCTAAATTCGCTGGACTACTTCGTTTGGTCATACATTGAGAACATCACCAACATGACCTCCCACAACATCAAAGTCAGCTTAATCACCTCCATCTGACAAGTATTCGCCGAGCTCCTGCCAACGCTTGTGGAAAAGGCATGTTCCCAGTTCCAATCGAGGCAGTGATTGAGGCTGAAGGCAGCTACACTGAATAGATGTCAGTTCTACAACATAATCAAGTAACCTGAATGGATATTTTCAATAAAAGTTTTAAAATAAAGCTGTCGCGTTGTTTTCTTTACGGCGACACTTTTATTATTCCGCCCGTACATTATTTAACCAACTATTTATCAACTTAATTGTTAGTGTAATTTAATATTTAATTCTTTTGCACAAACAATTTCTTCTTATATATAAAAGAAAGCTCGTGTGTGTGAGTTCCCTATGAACTCTGAAACAGCTGAGCAGATTTTTCAAAGTTTCCCACAAATGTATTTTTTTTGTGTGGGAGTGTTCTTAGGTTTTCTATTGGAATGCCACTGATAAGTATTCAACATCAATAATTGAAAAATTTATATTAAAGATGGAACAGTCTGATTTTCACCAAAGTTAACACCTTTATACAGCCTAACATCACATTTGAAAAGTTTTATCACTGCGCAAGAAAACTAAGGTGATGGTATTGCTTGGGAGGATAGTCGGTACTTTTGCATTTACCAGCCTGCAGTTTCCACGAAGTTGTTCGGGTGTGCTTGATCGCTGACAGGAATAACCAGAAGCAGCCGATTGCGAAATGTTAAACTGGTCCAAGAAAATTATAATGATAAAAGAGAAAAAAAAACATGGAAATACAATCAATAAAATTACAAAAACGTATCTAAACCCTAAACTGCGCAATAAAAAAATAATTATTTTATTTCTTACAATTTATAAAAAAGTAGACTTGATAAATCCGTATTAACATTTTTTATTAAAAACTGAGGAATGCTCGATCAACATTTTCTGGTTATTTCCATCAGCTGCCAAACGAGCCAAAGCCAAATGCATGGAAATTGCAAGGGTGTTATATGCACAAGCGTTGGATAGTCTCATGATCATGGAACAGATACTACACTATCATTACTATTCAAAAAAAAAAAGAAAAAAAAAAGAAAAGGTAATGTCTGGGAGAACACAGACACTACACTCTCTCCACCCCAAAAAATGGTGATGGTAACCCCTGGGAGTATAGTGTCATGGAGTATTGTTGCCACATTGGGAGGGGGGGGAGAGAAGGCTGGTGCATCAACCCTTGCCTTTGCCTCTTAGACAGGGCACAAAATCAGAGTTTTTAGACTAATAAGTCTCGCACTGTCTATCAAGGTCCATCCCCTGCCACATCACCAAACTGTTGATCATTTTACAAGTAATTCATTTGGAATGTATCCTGATGAACTGGCCGCACATGTACTCCTGCAATCAAAATACTTCTGATGAACCCATTTTTTTTTTATTTACATTTTTATTTTCATTAGTATTGTACCTCATTTTTCAGTATAAAGTAGAAAAATCCCACCCCTACACAGTAGAGATCCCTAGGTATAAGAAAGTCTTCTACTCCAATAGGTTTTTCCCCCCGGAACTGCTAGACTTTGGAACTCCCTTCCAGGATTCTGCTTTCCCAACTGTACTGACATGCAGAAGTTCAAGTGTAATGTGAACAGACATCTTGCTGCTCAACTCCCTACATTGTATCCTGTAACTTATGTCCCCGATAGTAGCCTCCTACATTAAATTGGTATTGTGCCTTTTTAGGATGAAAATGGAATTTTAAAAAAAATTTTAAAGTTTGCTTTGCTCAATGTTTTTTTTTTTAATATTTATTCCAGCCAGGAAATTTGTTAATAGAGAGACTTTTTTCAATAAATCAAAAAAAAAAAAAAATAAATCAGCTCACATAATTAATCAAAAACAATTTAATCATTGCTCAATCTATTCCCATTTATTTGTCTCCCCATGAGGGCAATGTTCCCATTTATTTGTTTCACCATGAGTGCTAAGTTAGACGCAAGATCTTTTTTTTTTTATGTGAAAAAAAAAAAAAAATCCAGATTGAGATTGTGTGCTATGAGAGCATATTTCATTAATTGGCAGCAAAATCCTACCCCTTCACAATAAAGGTCTGCAGACGCCAGAAAGTTTTCCACTCCAATAGTAACTTGTATTTTTCAGACCACCTACATTTTTTCCTGTTTCCCTAACTGTATCAATATGTAGAAATTCAAATATAATGTGAACAAACATCTTGCTGTGCAACTCCCTACTTAGAATGTTCCCTATAAATCTAGCTCCAATCACAGTATCCCTTTTAGGTTTTAAGGGGCTTTTGTCCTCCACGGATTAATTAGAAGGAAGGACATTTAGATATTCGGCATATTTGGATGATGACAGAGAGATTCGAAACAACATCAACTTTACACATCAGTATTTTCAAATATTCGTCATCATTAAAATGAAAATCTATTTCGATGTTAATAACCATTTGTTGTGGTTGCAAGGTTGAACAATAATTAGTAAGGAAATACAATGAAGACGCAAACAACAAGATAACGCAATAATAAGTGTATTAAAGAAAAGGTATATTTACAATATGTACAAATGACGGTGTCGAGTCAGAGAGTCTTGGTGGGAGGACATGTACGCTCTTTGGCGTCACTTCCGGTGGCATTTGAGTAAGACACACCAAGGCCAACCTAGACTTGCCATTTATAGTGTTATGTTATTCGCATATGCAAATAAGTGGTTGCCACCACAACACCATTATACTTGAGAGACTGTTTGCCTTAATAAACGTTGGCTCAGCGAAAAAAAAAATTTAAATGAAAAAAAATGTAAAAGAAATAAGAAATTGAAAAAAAAAAAAAAATTGTTTAAATTAGTCATCAAGAAAAAAAAATTAGTTCTCAAAAAATAAATTAGTTTTTGAAAAAAAAATTACTTATCAGGAAAAAAAAAAGATATCCAGAAAAAAAGATATCCAGAAAGAGATATCGAAAAAATTAATATTGACAAAAATAAATGCTGAAAATAATATAAATTAAAAAAAAAAATCAAAATAAATAAACATTTTTAAATATAAAAAATAAATATTATGATGCAAATCTCATTTAAAATGATTTCCATAATATATAATCAAAACGGATTGTTAAAAAAAATGACAATATATAATCAACATGGATTGTTTAAAATAAAAATAGTGAAAAATGCTTACTTAAGTTTTTTTGTTCCACCTAATCCAAAGAGAAGGTTTCCAAGATAAACCAGAGGAAGAGGCCAAACCTGGAAAAAAAAATTTTTTTTGATTATGCATTTGGAATATTCTCATTATTTGCTAGTTTACAGATGCCCGGATGTAGTATTATAAGGTTCAAAACAATGTATTTGTAAATGCTATTAAGGTCAAACAGTGAAAATCCGACTGACTTTATTTTATGTATTAGAATATATAAAAATAAAGTCTGCCAAGTTTTCAATGTTTGACGTTTAGGCTAACATAATAATATCTGATTTTGACTAGCCAATTTTTATTAGCGCTGTACCTCATTCTTTGGTATAAAAAGTACTTTGCCTCAATGTCATTTTCAAAAATATTTATTCCAGCCAGGACTTTTGCTAATATGGAGACCTTTTTCAATAATCTCCTAAAAAGAAAATTGCCATTTACTCGCCTTCCCACAAGGGCAACATTCCCATCTACTTGCCTTCCAATGAGGGCAACGTTTCCATCTACTTGCTTCCCCATGAGGGCAACGTCTCCATTTACTCGCCTCCCCACAAGGGCAATGTTCACATTTACTCATCTCCCCACAATGGCAAAGTAAGACACAAGATCGTTTTTTAATGTGAAAAAAATCCAGTTAACTCCAAGAGGGAGCAGGCTCTAGATTGAGACAAAAATTTAAATTGCCTCAGTTTAGAAGGAATTTTCATTCACTGACCGAAGAGAGAAAAGATGAAGTGCAGGGGGATGAATAAAAAGTTGTTCAGATATGGATTACTTTGGAAGTCAATTTTCTTAAAAGCTGTCCAACACCTGTCAGCAGGTAAAATGGACATCAAAGAGAAAATGATGATGTAACCACACTAAAGATGAAAAATGATGCAAGAATAATATAATGGATGTGTAATGAGAGTTTTCAATTTGAGAGTTTTGAAGATGATGAGCGTAGTGGTTGGCCATCGGATGCTGACAACGATCAATTACGAGCCTTAGTCGAAGCCAATCCACAAACAACTGTTTGAGAACTTGCTTCTGAATTAGACGTAATGTACACAACGATTTCCAACCACTTGAGAGATTGGAAAGACAAAAAAACTTGATAAATGGGTGACTCATGAATTGAACAACAACTAAAAGAAACGCTGTTATGAAGTGTCATCTTCCCTTCTTTTATGCAACAAGAACGACCCGTTTCTCGACTGGGTTGTGATTTGTGATGAAAGGTGGGTTCTTTATGACAACCGGCAACACTCAGCTCCACAACACTTCTTGAGTCGCAGTTGATCCATTAGTTTTTTTAATGCAGGCGAAACCATTACAGCAGAGAAGTACTGTCAACAAATGGATGAAATGTATCAGAAACTTCGACAACAACACCCAGCATTAGTCAACAGAAAAGGTCCAATTCGCCTCCATAACAATGACAAACTAACCTTGCAGAAGTTTAACAAATTAGGCTACAAAACTCTACCTCATCCGCCATACTCTCCAGACCTCTTACCTACCGACTACCACTTTTTTAAGCATCTTGACAACTTTCTGCACAAAAAAAACAGCAATATCAAAAACGCCTTCAGCGACTTTATTACTACCAGAATGCAAAAATTTTACGTTACTGACCAGGGCTCCATGGACAAATTTATCTTTAGTTGACCTTTGACAACTAAATATCTTCATTTACTAGCAAATAGAAAACTTATTAGCCAAACCCACATGATTTTTAGAATATGATATCTTCATTCTTTAACGAGTATGTACATCAAAGATTTTTCTGTATATTTTTAAATAAGCGTAATTCTAAATATACAACGAATTATAAACATTCTAATTTCTTCAGATGTTTTTGTAAACAGCCTTCGTTTAAAAAAAAAAAAAACAAGTTCTATTAAACTTTTATTGTTTAAATAATTTGACTTTTTTTTTTTTTAAATAAAATGAACAAAAGTTGAAAAGATATTTTTAACTCGGTAGTGAGCTTTGGAAGATTGTCAGTGAAAGAAACACAATCACCAAAAGGTAAGCGTTTCATTATTTCTAGTTGCCATTTTGAAAAATCACTCACAAATGCGACTGTTTCACTTGCAAAAGGAGAGTGGACCTGTAAAGTCACCTTTGTCTGTTTGTCTGTCTGCACTTTTCTCAATAACTATGATTTCGAATTTTTTAAAAATTTTGCACAAACATTAAACATGATACAAATAAAAAAGTAACATAATGGATTTTCCGAGAAAACTCCAGTTGCCCCCTTAGGGGTGCGTTTCGGGTTAAAATGGCTAAAATTGTCACTTTTGTGCTTATTAAAAAAAATTGATGCCTTAGATTTTTATAAAATTTCATGAAAAGTTGTGATTAACCGATTTCTATATAACTCTTGGGTGTGCCCCAGGGGCTCTTTTAGGGCTAATAAAAACACTATTTTTGGAACTATTTTACCATATTTGCCAAAATTTCTTGTGTATGTCTATTTAACAACTTTGCATGGTACACAACTCAAATTTAAATATGTTAAGACCTTGGGGACTTTTGGTGATAAATGGGGGAGGGGGGAAATGATAGTCTTTTTTTTTTTTTTTTTTTTTTGCATGGTACAGAACTCAAATTTACATATGTTAAGGCCTAAAACTGCACCGTTTGATCATTTTCATCAGGATTTGATATCCCCTAGGGACTTTTGGGGCTAAAGGGCGGGGTGGAGGGCAAATGACGAATTTAGTCATTTTTCATGCTTCGTTCACTGTGCACTCACGGGGAACATGCATGCTTCACTTGTAGTTTTTTTACTGAATCATTTTTCATAATTTTTGGAATTTGTACTAATTTCGACATGACCTGTGAGTACTGTTGTAGCGTAAATGTTGAAATGAATAGCAAGAAGACTCGGAAACAGTGAAATAAATAATATATTAAACAGAAATACAGACAAATATGTTAGTTGAGTGGAGTTCCCACTCAACTGAAGGACAAGTAATGTTACAACTCTCTTCCTCTGAGTCTTGAGTCCAGACTGATTGAAAAGCAGAACCTGCTTACCAGAAATGATGTCAGGAATAGTCTATCTTCAAAATCTGTAGGGGTGTCACCCCCCCCCCCCACACACACACCAAGTACGTAATGTTTTCACCTGAACCGTGTTGGTTTAAAAGATCACCAATATATGCTAACACTAAAAATTTAGATACCCTGAGACTTATTGGGTAAAAGAAATAATCCTGTCCACCTGTTACTCGGGTATTGGTAAAGTCAGCGAGATTTTAAAAGAAAAAAAAAAAAAAATGCTAGAAAGGTCAGTAAAACGATAGAACTTTCTGGAAGACTCAACAATATTGAAGTCAACTGACATTCAGACTTATTTAGTCGTTGGCTGAGCAAGTAGAAATGAAACAATAAAGATGGCAACATGTGTGAAATGGTATAATTACACGTCACACACTGAAACTTAAAGGTTATGTACAACCAAATATTTTCTACAATGAACTACCCCAGAAATATATTTTTTGTTGTAAGTCATTTTGGTTTCACAAGCGAAAATGTCCTCTTGCCAAACTTTCACAAAAAAAACAAAAAAAAACACTCGACTAGCTACAACCACTATATACAATTTCTCTCATTCCCTACCTGTGCCTAAATCTAAATGCAGATTCCATGAACAAAGCTTCTTTCCCAGAACTGCCCGCCTGTGGAACACGGTTCCGATTGAATACAACATAAAAGCCAAGTACGTCCAAGGATGGAATACTGTTGCCATATCTGGGCAGGAGCTGCTAAAAACAGCCTATCCTGCCTTGACAGAGTACAAAATAGACTTCGTGGCTTAGTGGGGGATATCCTTTTCTCTACCCTGCAACCTCTCTCCCACAGAAGAGACGTTGCGAGCCTATCCTTGTTTTATCGTTATTTTCATGGCAAGTGCTCGTCTGAGCTCCAATCCCTGGTCCCCCCTCGTCAATCTCTCACGAAAAACACCCGTCTAGTTGAATCCACTGTGAAAAATTTCCCCCACTTTTTATCTGTGCCTAAATCAAAATGTGGATTCCATGAACAAAGCTTCTTTCTTAGAACTGCACGCCTGTGGAACTCTGTTCCGTCTGCCTGCTTCCTTCCGGACTACAACTTGGATGTCTTCAAGTCCAATGTTAACAAATTCCTAATGAACCGCCCCCTTAATTAAACACTTCATCAAATCTCCACACTAACGTAATGTACTTGCAATAACCCTTATCTCTGAGTGGCTTCCGGGCCTTGATAAGTGGTGATCACTGTGTAAAAAAAACAAAAAAAAAAAAAACATGATAGCCTTCAAATCTAATGTAAACAAGTTCTTGTTGAGCCGTCCCCGTAAATAATCAAATTCTATCCAATTTACACGATTAACGATCACTATACTACCACCTTACATTCATTAACCCTTATCCTTGAGTGGCTTTTGGGCCTTGATAAGTAGTAACTGATACGAGTTTTCCCCGCATTGATCAAAGCTCATTGCTTTCTGGACGTCCTGGCACGAAAGGCCAAGAACAAGATTTTGCTTTCGATTTTTAATTCCGTTGTTATACAGAAAACACGAACACGCGGGAAGACAGAATAGTGTGAATTTTATAAAATAAAAGTCGCTCGAATAAAAGATAGACACGACACCCCTTATTATAGTACTAGTGGGGGGTACCCGGCGTTGCCCGGGTATTTGGAGGTGTAAGAGAAGAAAAAATAGTTTCGGTAGGTAGTTAGGCTCGAACCCGAACCCTTGAGATTAATAGGTTGATGACTTCCTGCCACACTACGATGGCAGAAAAGTGAGAATGTGTGAAATAAAATGATTAAAAAGTCATGTGACAGGTGCATATTTAACGAGGTTAAACGTCACACCACAGTGAATGAAAAAAGGCAGGTGCATGCGGAATTTAATTCTGCTTTTAATTTTACTGTGGGACAGTTCTTTTGGGTTTGTTTTTTTACCCAACTTTGTCTGGTTTTGTTTCCCCAACGTGTTGGGGAAAACCAGCTCCCCATTTATTAGCGAAGTGTGCCCAAGTGAAAGCAATTGTCTGATATGACGGTGAAAACTGACATTGACCAAACATCCATCGCTTTCTGGACGTTCCTGGCCTGTGTGCCAGGGAACTGCTGATACGGATTCAGTTTCGCTTTTTTATATTGAAACGTGAAACAAAGGCGATTGAAAAAAATCTCGAAAATAGCGTGCAAAAGTTGGGCAAATTAAAGATAACTCATAGATATTATGATTTAGACAGTACATAAAAAGTTTTAAGGAGTGACCCCACCGAGCCCCCCCCCCCCTGAAAAAAGCCTTTGGCGGATATACATAAAAAATGCACACACAGACACACACACACACGCACACCCACATTTTCGCTTTTATATAATAGACTAGTGAGGGGTACCCAGCGTTGCCCGGGTGTTTGGAGGTGTGTGTGTTGGGGGGGGGGGGGATCAAAACAACCCTGTTTAAAAAAAAGAAAAAAAAAACGTTGCCCGGGTGTTTGGAGATGTGTGTGTTGGGGGGGGGGGTAGATCAAAACAACTCTGTTTAAAAAAAAAAAAAAAAGTTGACCGGGTGTTTGGAAGTGTAAAAGAAAAAAAAAGTTTTAGTAGGAAGGTAGGCTTGAACCCTGAAGCTTTGACGCGAAGGTGGAAACGAAATGAAAAATAACCGTGAGACCTAACGATCTCGGCTACGAGAAGAGAGGAAGTGATAAGCGTCTTAAGTTAACATTTATAAAGTGAAATTGACAGGTGTGAGAAAGTTAAGTCGCCTGATGTTTGACATAGTTTTGCGCTGCAAGCCAGTTTCTGTTTCCCCCGCCAAATTTCCGGGCAAATTTAAGATAGACATGACCCCCGTTCTTAAGTCGTAGATATTATGATTTAGACGTGATATAAAAAGTTTTAAGGAGTGAGCCGACCAAGAAGCCCGGCAAAAAAAGCCTTTGGCGGACATACAGAAAAATGCACACACGCTAACAAACATTTTCGCTTTTATATATATACTAGCGAGGGGTACCCAGCGTTGCCCGAGTGTTTGGAGGTGTGTGTTTGGGAGGGGGGGGGTTAAAAAAAAAATAAGTATGAGGATCGAACCCAAACCGTTGAGGCAAAGTTGTAAATTAAAGTGTGAAAAAAAAAAAAAGTGCGACGTTAATGATTGCCCCATCGCGACATGCTTACGGAAACACGTTTGAATTTATTTAATTACTTGGATTTAGCAGGTGCTCGTTTTAATTAGTTAATGAGGTCAAGTTTGACTGCGGGATTTCATTTACTGCTGAACGCTTTTTTTCCTCGCCCTCAAGATGTTATAGGAAAAAGACTAACCCACATGCGGCGAACGAAAAATATTGAATATTTATCTTCCCGAAATCGAGCAAATTAAATAGACAGGCGAGCTTCGTTGTTAACTGTGAGATATTACGATTTATATGTGATATAAAAAGTTTTAAAAAGTTGTGAACCAACCGACCACTTCTCTGAAAGAAGCCTTTCGTAGACACACAGAAAAAGCGAACACACATACATACATACATACATTTTCGCTTTTATATTTATAGATAGACTAGCGAGGGGTACCCGGCGTTGCCCGGGTGTTTGAAGGTGTGTGTGATTTTGGGTAAATCAAAACTCCGGGGGGGGGGGTAAAATTAAAAAAAAAAATGTTTTGGTTGGTAAGTATGAGGATCGAACCCGAACCCTTGAGGCAAAGTTGGAAATTAAAGTGTGAAAAAAAAAAAAGAGTGCGATGTTAACCATTGGGCCACCGTGAGATGCTAACGGTTGAATTTATTTAATTACTTAAATTAGCAGGTGCACGTTTTAATGACTTAATGAGGTCAAATTTTGACTGTGGGGTATCATTTAGTGCGGAACGCTTTTTTTTTTTTTTTTTTCCAAGATGTTGGAGGTAGGGGGAAACAGCTCCACTTGTCCAAATTGAATAGCAATTGTTTGATATATGGAAAATATTTCCTCATTGATCAAAGCTGATTGCTTTCGGACATTTCCGCCGATAGACTGAAAATACCGCCAAAATTAGTGTCGCTTTTATTATAGAAAAAAGACTAATCCACACGCGGCGAGCGACAAATGTTGAATATTTATCTTCCCGAAGTCGAGCAAATTAAATAGACAGGCGAGCTCCATTGTTAATTTTGAGATATTACGATTTACATGTGATATAAAAAGTTTTAAAAAGTTGTTAGGCGACCGACCGCTTCTCTGAAAAAATCCTTTTGTAGACATACAGAAAAAGCGAACACACATACATACATTTTCGCTTTTATATATATAGATATAAAAAGTTCTAAGAAATGGTAACAACACCCCGAAAGCCTCCTTTGCCGGACATACAAAAACGCAGACGCAAACACATTTTCGCTTTGGTATAATAGATTATCGTAAAAACACGTTAAGCATGCAGATATCATCAGATGGTTTCTAAAATGTAAAAATACTCGGGGGGGGGGGGAGATGTGTATCTATAGATTTTAGTTTTACTTTATGGCTTATTTTAACATTAATTACCAGCAGTGGAAAATTTTGCTTTAAACAAAACCAACATTGTTGCAATTAAATGAATCATTCTTGGCATCGGAAAATATGCGCAAATTTTGCCGATTCCGATTATTTTAAAAAGTTTTGACTTTTCCAATTCCCAATTCCGATTAATCATTCCAACATTCACCTGAATTACCTAAAAACAAACAAGAATATTCTAAGCCAATGTTCATTTCAACTTGCTGAGATATTTCTATTGCTTTTGCGCATGCGCAAATTCATTCATAGCTTGAAGTGGTTTAAATTAAAATATTTCTTATCTCTCATTAGCTCAAACAGTAGGGAATGCGGTTGGAGCGCTAAATGTTTTGATTTTGATTCTAGCCGATGGCACCCAAGTCTTCCTCTTTTTTTTTTTTTTTTAACTTTTGAAATCAGTACCATATATATGAGGTACAATATAATATTCAATAAAGAATTGGTTTTGTAATAATGAATACATAATCTGCATGAAGTAAAATATATTTCAGCATATTTGACGACTGGGCAAGCCTGGACCCCCCCCCACTCCCCCATTAGTGTGTGTGTGTGTGTGTGTATATATATATATATATATATATATATATATATATATATATATATAAATAAATAAACTAGGCTCAAATTTTCCCGATTCCGATTTTGATACCCCAAAAGGCTCCAATTTTTCCGTTTCCCAATTAATCGTCCCAACACTAATATATATATATATATATATATATATGTGTGTGTGTATATATAAAAAAGTGTATCTCTACTCTTTTCTAAAAGTCACTTTGTGTGTGTGAGTTCCTTCCTCATAGGTTCCGAAATGGCTGAGCCTATCTTTTGCAAATTTCACACAAAGCTAATTTATATGTCTGGCAGTGTTCTTAGATATGTTTTGTACAGAAATTCAGCTGATAAGTATCGAAAATCGAAAAAATCCGATCCTAAAAAATAGTTTTTCTTTCTTATAAATCAAAAAAAATTTTCATAGAATATTTTGTTTTACCGGCCAAGGGAGACAATTCTCAATAAATCATTTCTTTTAAAAAAAACAAAAAAAACAAAAAAAAAAAACAGAACTATTATCATCTGGAGATATAGCTCAATTGGTAGAGTATTTGACTACAGATCAATTGGTCTCCAGTTCAAGCCCGGGTGTACCTCACCATTTTATTTTATTTTTTTCTTATAAATGAGTCCAATTTATGATTAATGAAGAGGTACCATTTAAAATCGCCGCAAACCATTTCTTCGTTTGCATATTTTAAACTAAACATTAATCAGAAGCGACTTTTATGGGGCATTCGTTGTCAAGCCGAAATATCAGCTGACATGATATTGTAAACAAACACAAACGGAATTTGATGAATGATATTAGCATTACTTAATTTTTGGGGCAAATTATTCATTGTAATATATATATATATATATATATTGATTTTATACTAATACATACGCAATTTGCATAAATTAAAATATCATGTTTAAGCATATTTTATGACCGGGCAACGCCAGGTACCCAGCTAGTAGTATATAAAGAAATGATGGTGCATCTATTGTGTAAACATGAAATAGAGGGTTTCATTAGTGTGAAAAAAATGGTCATAACTTCCGCACTTATTCCATTATTTAAAAATAAAAAGAAAAAAAGCCTTTTTGGTCAGGAAGTGTGTGATCATTTTACTTCATATTTATGTAGCAAAGTTTTAGGGGTGAGCCAAAATCAATGACAGAGCTAACATCTTATTTTACTCGGAATCCCTTGTCCCTCTGCAAGTAATTATTGCAGGGTCGAACAATAAAATCGTCGCCCTAGAAAAGATGACATGATTCCATTTCCGTTTGATGAAAACCTGTTTTATTTTTTTTTTGTTGCAGACCATCTACTGTACAACTCATGCTCTCTACCAATCCAAGTTATGACAACAGGGTCACTGCCAAAACCCTCAAAATGCATCGCTGGATTGCTATGAATAATAGGGGCATGCCCAAAGTGATGAAAATAAAGTTTCCGGCCACAGTTATGGTTTTTGGTGTGGTTTCAAGTGAGGGCCACATCATGCCACCTCACATTTTCAAAGTCAACATCAAAGTGTATCTGAATGTGCTGAAAAGTATGGTGTATGGTGATCCCCTGGTGCAATCAGGTGGCCGCTGGCAGACCCTGGGTGTGGCAGCAGGACTTGGTGCCGGTCCGCAAGTCCAAAGAGATCTAGGCTTGGTTTCAGAAGTGCTAGGACTTTGTATCCTTCTCTCACTGCCCCCATCTCTTCCCCCAACTTGAACCCACTGGACTACTTCGTTTAATCATACAATGAAAACATTGAATAGCCGTCATCTCTGCTACATAATCAAGTTACCTGAATTGATTTTTTTTCAATAAAAGTTTTAAAATAAAGCTGTAGGGCGACACATTTATTGTTCCATCCTGAAAACAAGGTAGGAATTCTCTTGATTTTTTTTTTTTTTTAATATAAACTTAAACTAGATAGATTATTACTTTTTTATATATTTTTTTTTCTTATCACAATTGAATTCTCTAATACACAAGTCGTTTATTATTTGTTTCTCTTGATCAGACCGAATACATTTGTTTCTTCTCCATTGTAGCAATTTCAATAGCAAACATTTCAAGTCTATACACGCAAGAGAAAGGGGGTCGGATAAAATTTGAGTGGAACACATTTTAGATCAACGTCTTAGAAAGCAGATATGGGTGCGACCTATTTACTATGGAATTGTGGGATTATTATTACTGTTCAACCTGGCGTGAGGCTAAACAAATGCAGTCAAGTATCTATAATGGCAACGCGTTTGCGTGTCTCTCTCTCTCTCTCTCTCTGTATATATGTAAGGTGTCATATATCATTAAAATTATTGACTTGAAGACAAGAACCATGAGAAGCTATGAAAATCAAGGAGAATAAAAAATGAAATACTTACAGTGTACCATTATCCCTACTTACGTAAAACTGTAAAGATATACTAACTCATAAAATGAATGCTTAATAATAATAATAATAATAATAATAATAATAATAATATATATATATGTATGAGAGAGAGAGAGAGAGAGAGAGAGAGAGAGAGAGAGAGAGAGAAAGTTATGCAAATATAAATGGCAATTACATTATAAAGAAATTTTAGTATTTCATCCTCTTGAGAATGCGTCCAACTAGTACAATAGATGCAATAGCCTGACGTATCCTCGCGAGGATGAAACGCAGAAAATTCTGTGTAACGTAATCGCCATATATATTTTCATAACTTAGCTCTACTTACATATGAAGCACTGTCGAAGTAAATAATGAAAATATTTACATAAAATTTTATGTAGATACATAATATATATATATATATATATATATATATATATATATATATATATATATGGCATAAGCCTGACGAATTCTCCCGAGAATGAAATGCGGAATATTCTGTGTAGCTTAACTGCCATATATATTTTTATAAATTACTACCTAGCTCTATCTATGTATTGAGCACTGTTGAAGTAAATACTTAAAGTTTAAGCATAAAATTATACTTCGTATATTAAGTTATGTGATTAAATGAAGTAGTCATATATATATTAGGCACCGCCAAAAATGGCCGCAAAATCAAGTTGTTGTTGTTTTTTAAAACTAAATTACATTTATTAAAATCCATTATTTCTGAGTAACTTTTTTTTTTCCAGAAAGATAAAACCCTGAATTTTATCATATAGAAAACAGAATAATGTAAAACTTTTTCTACTATTTTTAATTAAATTTTAAATGTTAAATTTTCCCAAAAAGTTAACAATTGACATTTTTTGTCTTGCACAAAAAACGTACTTAAATATTTAAAAAAAACGGTTTTTGAAATAATTAATTTATTTATTTATTGTCTAACTAAGATTTAGGATGATTTTCTAAGAGAATATGCAAAAATATTATAATATAAGTACCTGAATTTCAAATAATTCCACTTATTCATATAGGTAACCAGATATTTCGCGTTCATGTAGAGTCGAGATCGACTCTGTTTACGTTTGCGGATTATAAGAAGAAAACTATGGAAGACCAAACAGGCCAAAAAAACTTATTTTTCAGTGACGAAAATTTCAATGTATTATAAAGCTGAGGCTGGCCAGTACCAGATGGGTGACCATTTGTATGAGTTTGGTTTTTAATGTATATGTGTGTGGGGGCCAGACTCCCCAAAATGGGGGGGGGGGCAATTTAAAGCAGAATAAAAAAAAATTATTTCAGCGCGTTTGGTCCACCGTAGTCGAAAGGCGGCAAACGTTTTCAAACGGGATCGAAAAAAATGATGCTATTTTTAACACAAAGGGCACAACATTTATCGAATTTTTTTTTTTTATATCAATTATTCAAAGCATGCCCTGTTTAATAATGGTCATGCATTATTTGGCTCGCTAAAAAAAAATTGTTAATTTATTTATCAAAAATTTTAAAATGGCTTTTTTCGTATAAATATTAAAAAAAATTTTTTTTTGTTTTGCTTAACTTAAAATTATTTTACTTAACATATTCACCGAATTTCACACTTCAAAACTCAAAAGCGGGATAATTAAACACAATCGAAGTTCTGATATTCAGACGTCAAAATAAGGTATGCAAACAATTTTTTTTTTTTTTTTTTTTTTTTTTTTTATCTATAATTCTGTCCCTTACAACAACACAATATGTTTTGTTCAGTTTCAGATGATTATTTTAAGCATATTTGTTCCCACTTCAAAACAAGGGGGGGGGGGGTTTGTAAGCAAAAAAAAAAAAAATATATATATAAATATCGTTTATGAAAAATAAGTACACTGTTATAAAGTTCATTCTTCTCCTAATAATCGCTGAAAATTTCGTATTGATCGGATAATTACCTGATTTTTGGTAGATTTTTAAAAAGACGGTCCGTCAAAAAGTACTGACCTGCCCCCCCAATTTTGGCGGTGCCTAATATATATATATATATATATATGTATATATATATATATATATATAGCAGACCGTAAAATAAGCTGAAATATGATATCTTAATTTATTATTATTGTAGAATGAATTCTCTATTTATTATTATATTGTACCCAATATATTCCGTTTTTATCACATTTTCTATTTTTTTTTTTTAACAAGATTGTTTTGGTTTCATTCCTTTTGAAAAAGAGAGAATATTCTCGAAATATTAAAAACTTCCACCATTCTGGTTATTTCAAACAGTAGGTCTATATTTACTGGTTTGTATTTGTGATTATTTTTGAAAAATAAATAAATATACAAAGAGAAAAAAAGCACCATAAGACCTTCGTTCATTTGTCGATTTTTGTTCATACATCACGCTAATACAATGGCCGATTTCCTGCCTTGCTATAGCCTTCTAACACTCCTCGAGATTTATATAGTAAGTGATTTAAAAATTAAAAAAAAAAAAAAAAAAAATGACTTGGATGCCATCAGCTAGAATCGAAACCAAAACATTGCAAAATGTGGTGCAGGTGGTTAGAGTCCTGGGAAAAATCAATTGTAAAAATGATATTCTCCTGAAGGTTGAAGGTTCAATCCTTAGTGTGGGCGGCCGAAATATACATTTGCGAATACTTCGTATCTCTATCCCGTCATGGCTGATGGAACACGAGCACGCTTCTCCCGTGAAGTAAATAAAGGGTTCCGCTCAAAATTCCGTCCAAATTCCCAAGTTTGACAGAAACATTCCTGAGTTTGACAAGATACACCTGAAGACGGTCGGAGGTTATATCGACCGAAACGTTGTGAAAATCACATTCAAAATGGGAACAGTAGTCCGATGAATAGTACAAACTACTTTTACATATTTATTCATTATTTTGTACCATATTTTCCGATTTCTTCTCGTTTCATATCTAAATGTTATTAATCCAATTTTTACCTATATTTACATTTTGTATAATTCTGGCTCTTCTCTTCCGATGAGAAGCATTTATCTTCGACTTGGCATGGCTTAAAGAAGTTCCTTTTTTTTCTTAATTTTCCCTTTTTACTTTTCCTTATTGTTCTGATGATGATGATGATGATGATGATGATGATAGTGATGGTGGTGTGTTTTTTTTTTTTTGCTTTGTTTTTTTAATTTTCTTCCGTTGAAGATTGTAATGTTGGGTATGGGGCAGCCAAACCAGCTGCCAACATTGCCCTGCTTTTTATTGAAGCCAACCGAGAGCTCTTTTTAGTATCCTCATTGTTCCTTTAAGTGCAATTGTCTGGATCTCTTTTGCACTTGGTTCACCAGGAATATTAGGTAGAACTTCAGGTTCTTCTTCATAATCCCTGTAGCACTTATAATAAGTATAATATAATAATTATGATTGCTATCTCCCTAAGATTCCAGTTTCTTTTCATATCATACATGAGACCTTGATATTTGGTCTGTTTCTCCGTTTCAGCTCTGTTCAGACCTCCATCATTAGGGACACTCATTTCAACCAAGATTACCACTCTCTCTGACTTATTCCATATAACTATGTCAGGTTTCACAGCAGCATTTTCTAAGTCATTTCCAACTGTTCTTTCAGGTTGATCTTCCCAGGATTTGCTGCTACACTGGAGGTTTAATTTTTTACAGATGGTCCAGTGGAGGTACTTACATACTTTATCATGTCTTGCTTTGTAGTAGCCGTCCCCTAAAAGAACCTTGCAACTTGATACTAGATGAATCACACATTTCAATTCCGTGTGGCAGAATCTACATTTGTTGTCATTAATGAGACCTGCCATCTTGAATGTATTGGTCATCAATCCCTAGTCTTGAGCAGCCATCATAACCTTTTCCTAATCGTGGTGCAGGGATCCCCTTTTGAGCGAGTCTAAGGAACCTTCTTTGCTTTGTTTATGTATTCCTGGGAGAGTTCCTCCAGAAAGTACTTTGCACGCTGTGTATATAAGTTTTTAAAGAGTCCAGATTTGTACCTATTTTAAATATTTCTTGATCATTTTTTACCATATTATTCTATTCCTCCATAATCGTTTTATATCTAAATATTCTTAAGACAATTTTTATCTACACTAGCGGGGGAGGGGGGGGGCGTCTGGCCTTGCCCGGTCATAAAATACACTTAAATATGATATTTTAATTTATCCAGATTTCGTACATATTATTATAGAGTCGTGATTTCAAAAGTAAAAAAAAAAAAAATTAAAAAAAAAAAAAAAGCATTTGGATGCCATCAGCTAGAATTGAAACCAAAAGCAAAACTAACATTCAAAGCTGGTGACGTTACCACTGTACCAATGTGACATGCAAATGAACTGATTAAAAATAAACTAAGATGAATGTACAAAATGTTTGACGATCATTTCAATTTTGACCCATTTTTGACCCCTTAAAAACAATTTTAACCAGCTAAAGACCCATAAAAGAACGGTCCATAAAAAATCCAATCATTTGAGGCCCCTAGCACTGCTCTGTGACTTTTAGTTTCTGAAGAGATGGAGTTTGAAAATATGGAGACAGACATAATATAACCTTTTATTTATTAGGTTTGCATTTTGTATAATTCTGGCCCTTCTCTTCTGACGAGAAGCATTTATCTTTAAAATGCCATGGCTTAAAGAGGCTCCTTTTTTTCCCACCCCCCTTTTTACTTTTCTTTATTGTTCTGATGATGATGATGTGTGTGTGTGTGTGTGTGTGTGTGTGTGTGTGTGTGTGTGTGTGTGTATATATATATATATATATATATATATATATATGAGAATTTTTAAAAAGTCCAGATTTGGAAAGAAATTGAAAGATGTTAGCTCTGTTCAATTAAATTGGCTTACAAGGGTCAAAGCTGACTTGGAAGCTATGACTGGCCCTTGTGTCTTTGATGTGCGATGATGAAATTGCAAATGGCTGAAGTTATTCCGATGAGTCAACAGTGGACAGCTCTGGATGGACTACCTTGACTTGTGATGTGGCAAATTCACTAGAAGCTAACTCAACTTATCCCGGGTGAATAGCGTTACAAGTAGAAGTACTCTTCTTTATCTTTGATCCATGTGATGTTAAATTCATTCCAGTCTAGTAACCCTAACCTCTAGTTCAGCCAGTTGACATTGACTGGACTTCCTCTTTCTCAACTGATTATTTTATATACTAATAAGTTTACAATAAATAATTTCATTTAAATAAAAAAAAAATAAAATAAAAAATAAGAAATTTTGAAAAAAATAAATTGAATAAAAAGTTTACACAAAACAATTTCATTAAAAAAAAAAAAATTTGAAAAAATAAATTGAATAAAAAGTTTACACAAAACAATTTCATTAAAAAAAAAAAAAAAAAAAGAGAAAAAAGTAAAGACTTTATCTTTTTGAAAAAAATAAATTGAATAAAAAGGTGTTAGCGCAGTTTACAGGTCATGCTGGTTTTCAGATAGGATTTTCAAGTTAAATTCAATTTTTTCAGTGTCTTTTGTTTATTAAATTGTTAGATGAAAGTACGGAATAGTTTAAAAGGCTTCCCCTCTCTCCACGTTAAGAATCGCTTTAATAACGTTATTGTTTCACAGTATGGGTCGTAAACTGCACAAATACCAAAAAAATAAAATTAAAAAAAAAAAAAAAAATGGAATCAAAGAATTTACCTTTTTGAAAATATCACCAGAGAATTCGGGAAAACTAACTAATCCACACTCTTTGCCCAAAAATAAGAGTAAAATACCAACCATCATCTGGAAAAGAAAAACAGTTGAATTTTTCAAGTTGAGCATTAAATAAGCGATAAAAATAATGGAGTAACATAAAGGAGTAAAGTAAGGAAATAAAATTAAGGAGTAACTGAGTAAAGTAAGGAAATAAAGGAGTAAGCAAGTAAAATATGGGAGTAAAATAAAGGAATAAAATATGGGAATAAATAAGGGAGTAAAATAAGGGTTGGTTGGTTGTTTTTGTTTTACGGCATATCAACCTTTTTCAGGTTATTTAATGCCGAATCTAGTTATTTTGAGGAACGATTTTTAATGGAGTATATTTTTTTAAAGTCAGATTCTATTTAACCCATAGTTGGGACCCTAACAGGTACTACCACTCCGGATCAGAGTGGACCTGGGAGCAATGGCAATTAAAGGGTGGCTCCACACTCCCCAAAGCCCACAAGCTGGGGCCTCACCACTGGATATAGTTTAAGGTCATATCCAGGACCCCCATTGAGGGACTTTTACCCTCTGCAGGGGGGGGGGGCAGTCGGCATATTCTAATGCCCCACCGACAGGGCCCCTGCAGTTCTTGGAGAGAAGCTACATGAATAGGAAGCTGTATTACAATTATTGTTGGGATGATGAATCAGAATCAGAAAAATCAGAGGTTTTTGGGGTATCGGAATCGGTAAAGTTTGAGCCTATTTCCTTATGCCAAAACGGATTCCTTAAATTATCTTTTTTATTTGATTTTGGTTTAAGAAACATCTTCCACTGCTTGTAATAATAAAATAATAAATATTTATTGATTTAAATTTCCAGTAAGACTAAAATCTGTAGATCATCCCCCTCTCACAAATGTGTTTTTACGTTTGAGAAAATATAGGCACATTTAAGATGTGTTTTTACACTAATAGGGACAAAATAACACTTTTATAATTAAATATGTAGAGATTTACAAAGAATCAGAATCGGTAATTGTATCGGAATCGAGAAATATTTTGGAATCATCCCATCACTAATTACAGTGAGGTACTAAAAGGTCAAACAATGGAAAAAGAGAAGAGATGTGAAAGTTCTGAAGAACACATGCGATATTATTTATATGAGAGACCGAGACTAGCAACAGTACATCTGTGAGAGATGTTTTTTCAAAATTCAGCAATGCGGACTAAAATTACACATTGAAAAGAATAGGTTTAAGGCTCATAAAATTCATACTAGAATTGCACAACGGATAAATGTACTAAGTATAATCTGGAGGTTCAATCCTTAGTGTTTGTTATCGTTCTATTAGCCATTTGTACACAAGGTAAAAACCTTCAGTAATTCTTAATTGAAGTCCAATATTATTTGCTGCACTGAGGATGGTGACTTGGAATTGATTATAACCCAGCACTTTTATCCGTTTTGTCACGAGTCGATGTGGACAAGTATGAATTTTAGAAGCCTTAAACTGAATTTTATTTTTCAACTAGCGGGGGCGGGGGGTACCCGGCGTTGCCCGAGTGTTTGGAGGTGTGTGTGGACGGTGGGGGTGTTAATGAAAACCTAAGAATAAGTGAAGTAAAAAAAAAAAAATAAACAAAAAAGAAAACAGAAAAACGAACGCGGGGGGGGGGACCCAGGCGATGGGAGGGAGGGGAGTAATCAAAACATAAGAATAAAATACAAAGAAACCAACGTAAGGCAAACGAACGATGTTAAATGTAAAAATCGAAAAAACAAAAAAGAAAACAGAAAAACGACTGTTAAAATTGCTTTAAAAATCTGAAAAATAAAAACCAAAAATTAAAAAAAAAAAAAAACTATGTGAAAAATGGCTTAAATAAGCCTGTTTCGATATTAAAATTTAAAAAATTGGTGGGTACCCGGGTGTTTTTGGGTGTGTGTTTGTACGGTTGGGGGTGGGTGGTGTTAATGAAAACCTAAGAATAAGCGAAGTAAAAAAAACAAAAAAAAAACAGAAAAACGAACGTTACGTGAAAAATGGCTTAAATAACCCTGCTTCAATATTTAAATTTAAAAAATCGAAAAAAAAAAAAAAAAAAAAAAGAGACATCTCACACCACGATTCGAACCCAAAACGTTTAGATAATGACACAATGCTCTAACCAACTGAGCTAACACAACATACATGAAATTGTGTCAAGTCTTCAAATATTTAAACTAAATCAGGTGATGACGTCATCTGACACATGCGTAGAACCGATCTCGTCATGAGAGGACGGTTTTTGTTGACCCCCACCCCCTGTAGAAAAGTGTTGATTTCAGGAGGAAAAAAAAATTAACGTTTTTGGCCAATTTTTCGATATTTGTCGGGCGAAGGATGGGGCTTTCAACCAAGTTTGTGAATTTTTGTTCTGTCTGTCGAAAGTTTTTAGCAGACACACAAACATACACACATACATACATTTTCGCTTTTATATATAGATAAATATAGTATTATCACTTATTACAACTTAGTACTGAAAGAATGATCCAACTAACATACCAAACACACACACATACATACACACATATATATATATATATATATATATATATGTATAGTTATTTACAGAAAAACAGTTTCACTGCATCACAGTTCTTCAGTGTGGATAAAAAAGCAACTGTCACAAGCTGGGATTTAAACTCAATCATCTAAATGACAGCTGATGCATTTAACTTTCGCAACATTTATATATATATATATATATATTTATATATATATATATATAAGTGAACGTATCTGTGTGTGTACATTTCCCTACGCAATAACTCAATTTTCAGTCTACGGACTCACAATTTGATATACAGGGTATTGAGGTTTGGGAAAATCTTTGTGATCAGTTTTCGGCTAGAAATTTGGTTGTTAAGAGGTCAAAGTTCAACGATTTTATCTTTGAGAACTCTACCAAACTCCTCCGACAATTTTGGGTCTAAACACTTGAAATTTTAGATATAGGTTCCTTGGACATGGATCTAACTTAATAACTTGATTTGAGCCCAAAACAATAAATGTTAAGGGGTCATAATAGGGGTCAAAATTTAAAAAATTGGCCGCTTTTTTTTTTGTTTTGTTTTTTTGCTCAACATACACTTCCAAACACCCGGGCAACACCAGGCTGAAATGCTAGTGTACATATATATGTTGCAAAAGTTAAAGGAAGAGGGATAAAAGAAAAGGAGGTAGTACAAATGAATATAAGTGACGAATGACAAAGACGTTGTCAAAAAGCGATATTTCATATTTTAAACCATTTGAAATTTTTTTTTTACAAAGGTGCCCCCACTTATCAAGGCCTGGAGGCCACTCGAAGATAAGGGTCAATGAGTGCACAGTGGTCAAGGGGGAACATGTCAGTCATCGTTAGTAGTGGCAATTTGGTAAATTGGATCACTTAAGGGGATGGCTCATCAAGAATTTGTTCACATTGAACTTGAAGACAACTATATTGTAGTCAGTCAGAAAGCAAGAAAACGGATCAAAACTCCACAGGCGTGCAGTTCTAAGAAAGAAACTTTGTTCATGGAATCTACATTTAGGTTTAGGCACAGATAAAAAGTGGGAAAAATTATTGATAATGGTTTCAGCAAGACGAGTGTTTTTCGTGAAAGTCAGGTCAGGTGGTGGGGGCGACCATAGATTGAAGCTCAGATGAGCACATGCCGTGAAAATAATGATAAAGCAGAGACAGGCTCGCGATGTCTCTTCTGTGGGAAAGAAGTTTCAGGGAAGAGAAAGGGGCATCCCCCACTAGACTACAAAGTCTATTTTGAACTCTATCAAGGCAGGATAAGCTGCTTCTAACAGCTTATCCTGCCCGGATGTGGCAACAGTACTCCATCCTTGGATGCACTTGGCTCTTATACATGTAGAGAATTGCATTAGCAGTGAAATATCTACTGGAATAGTAGAACAATCCCACCATTTTTCCAGCAGCCTTGGCAATGGATTTGATGTGTTCCATCTCAAATCAGGAGTAAAGGTCAAGCCCAGAAGTTTGTCAAAACACGGAGCGTCCTCAAGATGAGAGCCATTCATTTCAATTGATGGCAGACGGGGATCAGAGTGTTAATGATGGAAGGATAGAAGATTCGTCTTAGATGCATTAAATTTAATCAGCCACCTCAGAAGATCAGAGGAGAGAGAATCAGAGAGAACTTGGTCGTTTACGGCCTTTGAAGTGTTGCCATAGATGGTAGTGTCATCAGCATAAATGTTTACAAATGTTTTTAGAATGTGATTTGTGAAGATGGTGGAAAATGATCATCGAAATTAGTTGATATCGTCTGTCCTTAAACCTTGGAGTCAGTAGTTCATTTTTTTAATTTTTTTTTTTTAGAATTTTAAGCTAACTTTTTTTTTTTTTTTTTTTTTTTAGAATTTTAAGCTAACTTTTTTTTTTTTTTTTTTTTTTTAGAATTTTAAGCTAACTTTTTTTTTTTTTTTTTTTTTTTAGAATTTTAAGCTAACTTTTTTTTTTTTTTTTTTTTTTTTAGAATTTTAAGCTAACTTTTTTTTTTTTTTTTTTTTTTTTAGAATTTTAAGCTAACTTTTTTTTTTTTTTTTTTTTTTTAGAATTTTAAGCTAACTTTTTTTTTTTTTTTTTTTTTTTTTTTAGAATTTTAAGCTAACTTTTTTTTTTTTAATGATCAGATCTACCTTTTATACGGGCCGAATTAGACTCCATTTTTTAATCTATATTCTAGTTATATCAAATCATTTTTTTTTAAAATTCGTATCTTAATAAATTTATATATTTATTTATGAAGTTTATCATATAGTATATATTATATATAGAAATATAGAATATATTAGCTTTATATATATATATATATATATATATATATATATATAGTGCAAAATTTTGTTGAAAATTCAAAGACTCCCTTTTCTTTTTTATAATCTTCATTTATTTCCTGGATTTTTTCCATTACAGCTGTTTTATTAATGAGTTGGCAATTTTACGATTTATGTTTCCATAAAAATATCCTGTCCCACCAACTTCTTCAGATGTTTATCCATTAGATTTTTACAACAAATGGTATATTTTTAACATGCTGGACATCGTATTCGGGTAAAAGGATTTCCAAAGCCATGCTTCCTCACTTCCTCCATCTTTTGGTGTTATGTAAACTATATTTATGCATATATTTTAATATTGTTTTTTTGCTTGGTGTTTGAATTCGTATTATATTACCTGATGCAGGGGAGGTCACTCTCGTGATTTCATTTTTTATATCTAGGATTACCTCCCTTGCATTGTTTTTTTTTTTCCTAACATGCGTGAAATTAAATATGTTTCTGTCCAAACACCCGTGGATTACATCTAGCCGTTTGTTTAATAATTTTTCTTTTGATATTAGTATATGGTATGATTCTAATATACATAGGTTGCATCTTTTCGATTTGCTAGGTTTATATTTTCCCCCCTTATCAATTATTTACCATCTTAATTTATATTCAGTTTTATTTTCCTTTAATTCCTTAATCCATACTGCTAGAGTGGTTGAGTTTTTCTTTGTTTTTTTTCCGGTTGTTTTCGCTATTACTATTGGTTGTTTCTATTTTCATTATAGTAGTTGTGGTTGTCACTATTGTTATGATCCTTTCTACCATTGTTTTCATATATATATATATATATATATATATACACACACACGCACAGAGAATAATAGATGAGAGGTCTAAAAGAGCAAGGTTTCAATTAATGTATAAATACTTTAAAAGTGCTGTGCTCAAAGTACTGCAGATATATGGTCAACTATCGATGTATTTACCTAGAGCTACATTAATACAAAAAATAAAACAATAACTATGAAATTATAAATTAGCTTCAAAAGATATGTGGATACTTTAAAATTGCTGTGTCCGAAACGATCGTACTCTGATTTTGTTTTGTTTCTCCTTGTGAATCTGATTTATAGTTTCACAATTATTGTCTTTTATCCTGTGTGTATCATTCAAACACTACCGTGTTTGAATAAATGGTTAAGTGGCAGTTTTAGTCATTTAGAACTGCTTTAAACCTTCACTGCTCACTCATTTTTCGACCAACTTCCAAACAATTATTACAGTTTATAGATCACCTTCTCAGCTATATTGTGAAAAAAAGTTTTCAATTTTCGTTCAGTAAAACAAAAGTCATGATTAATTTACTAGTGTACAAAATCGTAAAAAAAAAAAAAAAAAATATATATATAAGGAGGTGAGCAACGTTTTTTATGACTGGTTTCCAGAGCAACCACGTCGCTTTAGCTACTAATTCACTGCTGTCAAAAACGAGAAGTAACAAGTGAAACAGAGAATGAAAGAATGAAAGGGAGATAATTGGGGGGATTTTATTGAAAGCAGACGAGTGTTGTACATTGTTATTACATATGTGTATGTTTATGGAGGCAAAAAAATAAGACTGAAATTAAATAAAGAACAAGTGAATTTACTGGAAGCCTGGAAATATCATGAATTACAATAGAAAAATGCGAGCATGAAAGTAATATGGTTAAGCTTAAACATGGAAAAGTAAAGGACTAGTTGTTAGAACTGGAAAAGAAAAAGACAATATATTCTAGTAAAAAAATATATATATAATAAATTTATAATTTCAAATCTTGCAGCATTAAGAATTTACATTATATAATCAATTCTTACTGTTGTAATATTTTAAGTTAGAAATTTATTATATTTTTTACTAGAATATCTTGTCCTTTTATTTTCCAGTTTTAACAACTAGTCTTTTACTTTTCCATGTTTAAGCTTAACCATATTACTTTTCATGCTCGGATTTTTCTATTGCAATACATATATATATATATATATATATATATATATATATACATACATACGTTAATATATAGTAATAAATAATGATATTTACTAGAAATAAAATAGGTTTAAGGCTCCTAAAATATGTACCAGAATTGCCCACGTTGCGCAGTGGTTAGAGTACTTGTTACTCGAACAGCTAGACTTTGGAATTCCCTTTCTGCTATCTGCTTCCCTGACTATACTGATATGCAGAAGTTTAAATGTAACATAAACTAACATCTTGTTAATCTTTCCTAGGCATGGTCCCAAATAGTTGCCTCTTACGTCCCAGTGGCGATGTGCCTTGTTAGAGTGAGTAAAAAAAAAAAAAAAAAAAAAAAAAATGCATACATTTTCAGCGTCCTAAATTCACTTTTTCACAAATATTCATAAAATCATTAAAAAAGTTTAATATAATCTTCTTTGTTGCGTATGGACTTATTCTACCGTGCTAATTTTTATATAGTATTTTAAAAATTAAAACCAAGTTTTATGCACTTCATAAACCGCACAACGTTCATAAGTGCGTCAAGATAAAAAAAAAAAAGTGTGTACGTTTTTAGCGTCCCAGATTCACTTTAAAAAAAAAAAAACGATAATATCAGAAAATCAGTAAAAAGGTTTAATATTTATTTCTTTGTTGTGTTATTTTATCATACTACTAGCATTTCAGTCCGGCGTTGCCCGGGTGTTTGGAGGTGTATGTTGAGCAAAAAAGAAAAAAAAAAAATGCGGTCAATTTTTTTTAACTTTGACCCCTATTATGACCCCGCAACATTTATTGTTTGTGGCTCAAATCAAGTTATTAAGTTAGATCCATGTCCAAGGAACCTATATCTAAAATTTCAAGTGTTTAGACCCCAAATTGTCGGAGGAGTTTGGTAGAGTTCTTAATGGTCAAATCGTTGAACTTTGACCCCATAACAACCAAATTTCTAGCCGAAAACGGATTACAAAGATGTTCCCAAATCTCATTACCCTGTATATCAAATTGTGAGTCTGTAGACTGAAAATTGACAGAGTTATTGCGTAGGAAAATGTACACACACACACACAGACACAGCCACGTTGACTTTTATATATATATAATAGATAGATTATTGTACCGTTCAAGTTAAAATCAAGTTTTATGCATAGTAAAAAAAAAAAAAAAAAAAAAAATCTAAACAAAAAGTTATTTTCAACATTTCAGAAACTGCACAAATGGTTTTAACTTTTTATTTTTATTTTTTATTTTTCTTCCTTTGAAGATTGTAATGCAGGGTATGGGGCAGCCAAACCAGCTGCCAACATTGCCCCGCTTTTTTGTTTTCATGTTTAAAAAACGGTTGCTGATTACTTGTGTTATTAAAAGAAAAAAAATGACCTCAAAAGCGAACGCTTAAGCAAACTAACATCGCAACGATGTTATGACATTGTAAATTTGTTTTTGAAATCAGGGCAGGAATGAACAGCATTTACGCATGCATAGATTTTAATTGTTAAGAAAGAGTGTTGAAGGCAAGATTTTTTTTTACCTGCCCCCCCCTCCAAATAAAATGTCATTTGTACATCAAAGAATTGATGATTCTTTTTGCAAGTTTTTAGATATTATACATCCAGGTTTCTGCTCTTTTAGTTGATACCATCTTCATGGGTTTTGACTTTTAGCTAGATATACAAACACACATTTAGATGATCATAAAACTGTTAGCAATAGACAGTGGCTACCAAGCTAATTAGGGAATGCATAAAACTACACTAATTAGGGAATGCATAAAACACACTAATAGATATTTGCCCTTTATATAATAGACTAGCGGGGGTACCCGGCGTTTCCCGGGTGTTTTGGAGGTGTAAAAGAAGAAAAAAAGTTTTGGTAGGAAAGTAGGTTTGAACTTGAAGCCTTGACGTGAAGGTGGAAAAACAAAGGGGGGGGGGGGGGAAGACTGGTATCTTACCCACTCGACCACGAAGGGCGAGGAATGAAAATCGTTTTAATGTAACGATTATAAACTTAATGGAACAGGTGCGTGAATTTAATGAGGTCAAATATCACGCCATAGAGGGAATGAAGCCTTACACTTAACATTTGCTGCAAGGCAGTTATTTTGTTTTTGTTTCCACAACTTTAGCTGCGCGGTTCCCCAGTACGTGGGGGGGGGGACCAGCTCCCCATAAAAGGGGGAGTAGCAATTGTCTGATATAATGAGTTTCCCCTGTATTGCTCAAACCTCATTGCTTTTGTGGACGTCGCTAGCACGAGTGCCAGGAAGTTTGCATCCTACGGATTCAGTTTCGCTTTTTTTATATACTGAAAAGCCAAACAAAGGTGCGCAGACCAAGAAACATTGCGAAAAACGCGTGTAAAAGTCGTTCGAATAAAAGATAGACGCGACTTCCCTTTGTAAATCATAGATATTATAATTTAGACACTATATAAAAGGTTCTAAGAAAGAGTGACCATACCAGAGCGCACCCCCCCTCCCCAAGTCTTTGCTGGACATACAGAAAAAAATGCACACGCACACACACACTAACACACATTTTATCTTTTATATATGTATAGATGGTCTTTCTGGGAGCTATCTAAATGCTTTAAAAAAAAAAAAAAAAAAAAAAAAAAAAAAAAGCCAAATTTTTGGTCCACCAACAATTGGATTTGGACCTTAGAATTCAACCTTGTCCGTTTGTTCCAAAAATTCTTGATTACTCATCACATTTTTCTGAAATTTTGCAAGGAGTTACAATTAGGCAAGAATAATAATTGATACTTGGCCTTTTGATCAAGATCAAAGTGTAGTATCTGTTCTTCAGATGCTGCACTTCCATTTCTTGTTCTCTTTCCAAGGAGTTACAATTAGGCAAGAATAATAATTGATACTTGGCCTTTTGGTCAAGATCAAAGTGTAGTATCTGTTCTTCAGATGCTGCACTTAAGATAATTTGTACCAGTCAATGGAGGGGAAACCCTCTATACTGGGACAATTATTATTTTTGGTAACCAGAGTGCCCCCTTTTTGCCTACTTTTAGGGGAGCTGGTTTTTACCTCACATTAAAAACGGCCTTGTGCCTAATTTGCTCAGTGGGGGAGCAAATAAATACCATCTGTTCTTCAGATGCTGCACTTCCATTTCTTGTTCTCTTTCCAAGGAGTTACAATTAGGCAAGTGAAGAAACGTAACATTCTCGGATTTTTTTATAAAAATATCGTCCTCAGAAGGTCAAAAGGGGTCAAAATGGCTAAAAATAGCACTTTTCTTCGGACTATAAATTATTTTCTGACGATTAGATTTTGCTGAAAATTATCCAAAAGCCAGACCATATGAATATACATTTGGAAACATAATATTTTACCTTGGGGAAAATTGTGGGGCTTGAGTCCTGGGGTATTTTAGGGGTAAAAAAAAAAAAAAAACACCTCTTTTGGGGCTGATTTTTCTTTTTCTCCAAAAATTCATGCTTGTGTCTAAGTAGGGATTTTGAATGGTATCGAATTTAAATCAATGCAGCGTTTGTCATGAAACGTCATTTGGCTGTTTTACCCTCGTGTTTGACATCAGGCCAGAGGTTTAAACGGGGAAAATATCCAAAATCAGTCGAAGGATCATATAGTTTTGGCTTGTTCTTCAATAAATCAGTGGAACCCAGTTAACCCAAGTCTACAGACTGGTATGTAATTGTTAAATAAGAGCATTGAAAGCAAGATTTTTACCTGCCCCTCCCTCCACTTCAAATAAAATGACTTTTGTACATTAAAGAATTGATGATTTTTTTTTCTAATTTTTACATATTATACATCCAGGCACTTGCTCTTTCAGTCGATACCATATTCAACGTGTTCCATTTCATAATTTTTTACTTTTGGCTAGACATACAAACACACTAACAGATACTTGCCTTTTATATAATAAACTAGCGGGGGTACCCGGCGATGCCCGGGTGTTTTGAGGTGTGTGTGGTTTTGGGTAAATGAAAACTCCGGGGGGGGGGGGGTTAAAATAAAAAAGTTTTAGTAGGTGAGTATGAGGATCGAACCCGAACACGAACTCTTGAGGCAAAGTTTGAAATTAAAGTTAGAAAAAAAAAAATGAGCGACGTTAACCACTGGGCCACCGCGACATACAACAGAAACACGTTTGAATTTATTTAAGTATTGACAGGTGGGTGCAATAAAAGTTAACTCTGCTGCTTCTATGTGACCTAATTAACGAGGTCAAATAGAAGTCACGCAGTTAACTTTTGCATTTGGGTTTGTTTACCCAACTTTGACTGGTTTTTTCCAACAAAGCTGATTGCTTCTAGACGTTTCCCGGCGCGATGCCGAGAACTCACGGATTGAATTTAGTTTCACTTTATTTATACTAAAATGCAGGACAAACAGACGACAGAGCGAAATAGTGCGAATCTCATAAAAGTCCACGTAAATAAATGTAGAGGCGACCTGCATTCCCAAATCCTAAATATTATTATCTAGCGGGTATATAAATAGTTCTAAGTGATCGTAACGAACCCGGAAGCATGTGCGAAAGAAGCCTTTGCGAGACATAAATGAAATGGTCACACACATTTTGCCTTTTATATATATAGACTAGCGGGGGTATCTGGCATTGTCCAGGTGTTTTTAGGTGTGTGTGTTGGTGGTGGGGTAGGGGAGATCAAAACAAAATCTTGTTTAAATATTTAAAAAAAAAAAAAAAAAAAAAAAAAAAAAAGGAACAAAAAACAGACAAAAAAAACAGACAAAAATGTTTTGGGAGGGAGGTAGGCTCAAACCTGAAGCCTTGAGGTTAATAGTCTGATGACATAGTATGACGCCACAAAGGCAGGGGCTTTAAAGAGTCAAAAATAAGCATTTAAAAACCCAGGTTTTCTAGGTCAAATATCACGCCATAGCAATAGCAGAGAAAACAAATTCACAGCGCGAATTTTGTCGGATAAAAGTCGCAGAAATAAAAGATATTTATGACGTCATTTCATAAATCTTAGATATTATCATCTTGGTAGCATATAAAAAGTTATAAGAATGAGCGACCAACCCGAGAACCACCCTGAAAAAAGCTTTTGCTGCACACACTAACACACATTTTGCCTTTTATATATATATATAAATTTCTATCTGGTAATGGCTGACCCAACGAGAGCAAACTACCCTGTGGATTAAATACAGGGTAACATTCAAAATTACATAAAGATTCCTTTGTTCTTGGCCTTTTGTGTCAAGATCAAAGTGTAGTAGAGCCGCCGTTCCCCAGGGAGGAAAGTTTGGTTTTCCTGGCGATCCTAGCAGTAGCGCGCATGACCATTTGGATCACGCACCTCAAGTTGGTCCACGAAGGGACATCTGTTCCTGATCGGGATCTGATCGTTTACTTTAAACATTTGCTTAAAGTAAAGATCAGATGCGATTGGAAGAGGTTGCCTAGAGTGGAATTTGACAAGAGGTGGGTGCACAGCACTAGTTTGTGCATCCGTCGAGGAGCCAAGTTTCAATACGTGTTCCCTCCTTAGGCATGGCATGGGCGGTGCTGGGTCC